>NW_024041151.1:11927163-11969668 GCF_014851395.1 Micropterus salmoides
TATATAATAAATAATTTGACTTGTAGCCGAGACGAGCGCACTGCTCTTCACCAGAGAAAGGAAACTGAAAACAGTTGTGATCAGACAGAAATATCACCACGATTCCACACAAAATTTTCACTTTTAAAGTGCAGCTCAAAGCCGCTTTAGAGGGAATGAAGCATCCTGGAGACGGTGAAACAGTAGTGTCCAGGGACGGCTTGTTCATTAGGGCGACCGGGCGACGCACCGCCAAGGCAAGAGATTTTTCTCAGACCTTCTACCACACCGTTAGTTAGCTGCAGCTGTGACTGTTTTTGACAGACAGTTTGACTCTGAATATCGCTGTCCAATCAGCGTCAAGTTGTGTTCCGTCGAGTCCCGCCTCTTTTCGTGCGAATGCAGTCTAGTTCGCCCAGATCTCTCTCACTCACTTTCATGTAAATACAGTTTATTTTTTTTCGAGCTGCGGCCGCTGCAATGCAATCTCTATGGGTTCCGGAAGAGCTCGCACTGACGTGTTTACGTCATGCACCCAGCAGCAAAGCTACGCTTCTGCCACCTGAAAAGTTTCTCCAGCTTGTTGCTCTCACTACGACCAGCTGCTGTACAAAACGTACGTTTTTATATACAGTCTATGGTTCAGGCTGAAAATTCGACCGTGGTGTTGTGTCGGGAGATGCAGCGACTTTACCAGCGGTGAGTAAGACACAGTATAAATAATACATGTTAATACTAATACATTAGTTAAGCCATGACGAGAGGAAAAGTCCCCTATAGCCACTAGGCTAATTTATGCTCCGTACAATGCCATAGGTTAAGCTAATAATCTTTATAGTTATTATTTAACCCGAATTGTATGCTTATGTTAAATGTGATGCACATGAATCATGCATATCTGTAATAAATAAATAAAAAAGACTGGGGGGGTACAGGACCTCGCCGAGTGAAATGGAAAGGATCTAGGGTGACGTGTGTAAAGTGTTCCTTTACGCTCAGCTGCCAATTCCACACCTGCGCAGTGTGTACCATCAGTGGTACGTAACGTGTTGGGCAGTAATAGGCCTACTGCAAAATTACTTTTCCCAGTAAAGAGTAATGTAACGTATTACTACTTTCAAAACAGTTATTATTATTATATTATTACAGTTACTAATCCATGTAAAGCTGCGCTGCTGAACGCACCATCCCCGACGTGAATGCGCGACTGCGCTGCAGCTCAGCGGCACCGGACCTTATGTTTATAAAGTCAGCTGTTAGCCAAGAAACTAAAGGACAACTGGAGAACAGGGAGAGAGAGAGAGAGAGAGGTATTTTCGACAGCTGTAAGTAACGTTATTGCCATTACTGTGTCACAGTCTAAGATGCAAAGGACATTGTCGTCTGTTGTAAACTTTGTGCGACCAGCAAAAAGTTTTCTACCGCGAATAGTTCTACATTTAGCCTATACTTGGGCTAATTGAAGCATCAGCTAAAGCAACACAGCAACCTGAAACTCAGAGAGAAACTCCGGCCGCTACTGCCAGTGATGCTCGGCCTCATCGGGAGAGAGTGGCGTTATAATAGGTCACCCATAGTGGTCTAAGTAGAGTAGCTAATATTACTTTTTTAAGGAGTAGGTCTATAGCCTATGCTAAGTAACTAGTAGGTAGGACTAATATTATATAAGTAACTTGCCCAACACTGAGTTGACAATAAGGATCAGATAAATTGGGAATGTTTTGATTATTGCTTGTTAGAGGCTATGTCTAATGTTTACTTTGACTTTGTTGTCTAAGTCTTGATCACTCATGTAGCCTATACACTTTGCTGTGTGAGTGGTTGCTTTTTAAGTCGTCCTTATGTTAAAGGTTTTGGCACGTTATTAATTAATTTCTTGTGAATGGTTGTGACAAGGTTTAGGCTATGTAAGGCCTTTTCACACGCTCTGCGCTCCTCATCAACAGACAGGCAAACAAGCGCTCCGCGAGCTAACCATGGCAACGGCTTCTGTGTAACTGGCGCGATCCCGTTAAACTGTCGCGGTCGTTGTCGTCTCGCGCACACGCCCGCCCGCTGCCAGAGTTGAAATGTCAAACTTTTTCCTACAGTTTCTTTAACAGTCAGGCCACCAGGTCTTAAACAGGCAACAACCTTTGCTGCTGTCTCTTATTCATTAAAAATCATCTATTAAATTCAATTGAACTAATTTGAAAGTTAGTAGTTACATTATTTAGTTATAGACTGAATTATTTCATGTTGCACATTTAGCTGTTGAAGTTTGGTAAAAATGAATACAAAATAATAATTATTATAGAAAGGTTGCGATGGTGCAGTGGATTAGACCCTTGTCTTTGATTCCCACTGCAACACATCCATTAAATAAGTTATTGTCATGGGTCCTGCTTTACCTTCCATGTTAGAGCCGCCCCCAGTTTAATCAGGGTGTTGGGGTGGTCTCAGTATATTTTCCTGCTTTTTTGCCCTTTGCCAATCACATACCTGATTAAGCCACGTTTTATGTGTGGTGGTGGAGTCAATTTAAAGTTAGCTGCACTTAACAATTATTTGATGTGTTGTTTTTTTCTTTTATTGCCAGAAACCGAAGAAGAAAGACGAGGTAGTACGATGTGGTCACCACTGGCATCTTGTCAGAGGAGGGTAAAAAGAAGGAGAAGTAGAAAGCAACACAGAAAATAAACCAAAAACAATAGAATATACTTTTTATATTTCCCCTTACATGCCTTGTTGTTTATGTGTAAATACTGGCTTTATTCTGGATTTGATGTTCCTAAATAAAAGGTTTGTCACAGATAAATCAGATGATTGTGAGAGTCATCCTTTTTTTCATTAAAGCTAAAGTAGGCTAGTTGCCTTTACATCCGAAGGTCTAAAGATCTGTTGATCTTAACTGAGGGCAGTTCATTCATTGTAGACATTGACAATGAACTTCAGTAGCCTATGTAGCTGTTCACAAATATTGTACAGTATGTAGCCTAAGGAAAAATCCTTGTCTTAAAGCAGACGAAGACCATTGAACTGGTCACCTTAGCCATCATCGCAACAATTGCCCCCCCTGAGAAATTTGGCAGGAGCCACCACTAGTAGTGTCTCACAGCGAGGGGGACAGACAGCAGCACACAGAGCGTCAGGTGTCATGATATTGTCTTACTACTTTGCTGCGACTGTCAACCGTTTGTGTTAATACATTGACTAGACACTGACCAACAACATTTATATTTTAATGTAGGCTATTGATTACAATTTTGCTAGAGACAACTCAGAAGTCGCGGACAAGCCCTGAAGCTGTGAGCCCCTCTCTCTCTCTCTCTCTCTCTCTCGTGTACTCGGAGGCAGGGTCAGTAACGGCGGGGGGGTCATGTGAACTTAAAATAAAATGTAGCAATATTATTGCGAGTAGCCTCCGCTCTTACCCATAGCGCTTATCCACTGCATATTAACATGGAAAATATTTGGTTGTTAGGCTACATTCTATGGGGCTACAGTCAAAACATCCGAGGCTAAAGCCTCGGCCCAGTGTCACAATAGAAAATCACCCAATTGAACCCAGGTGGTTGGCCCATTTGGAAAAAAAAATATATATATATAATTTATGTTACACCGGCTGCCCGATATGCCAGATTACCAATCCAGCCCTGGCTGTTGTCAGAGTTACACACAACTACTTGAGTAACTTCTTTATCAAACAACGAGAATGTCAAGATGTCATTCTAGCTTCAATTTCCAGCAGCACTGATGTGGAGATAACCTTTAACAACACCAAGGAGCAGCTGCTTCTTTATGAGCAGGTATGTAATTGGAAAATGGCATTGTCTGCTTTCTGTTATTGACACCTTTATGGACATGGAGGAACACAAATCCATTACATTTTTCTTCAAAGAAAAAATATGAGTGGGATTTTGAGAACTTTTTGTGTTTAGTTCTAATTAGCAAAGGTTAGCATGCAGACAGTATACGAAGCAACCCCACAGTTTTGAATGGAGAGCAGTGAAGCCAGTTTTGGGCCAATAAAATACTACTACAGGGCTACTTCTTGTTGGCACCAGTGTCTACTGCGTATGATTGCGCAGCATAAATGTGGTTTAATGACATGGAGCAACAGCAGAAACACTGTAATTCTGGTAGCTGCATAGCTGCACTATGCTGCATCAACAAAAAGTTACAGGCTCAGTGTGTTTGTCTGACTCTGATCATGACTGTTTAATCAGCCCACCTATGAGGCTCACCTACCAAACACCAACGCAGCTTCACTGATGGCAGAATAGTTTGTTTTTTTTAGATTCACAGAAAGTTTATAATCTAAGCAATATGGTTACATCTCTCATCTCATCATCTCTCAGGAATTTGATTTTTTGTAAACTTGTACATTTTTTGATCACCTTTTTAAAAAATATATATTTTTGTATATATTTATGTTCATGTGTACTGTAAGCACCAAATTATACCAAGGAAAATTCCTCATATGTGAAAATTTACCTGGCAATAAAACTCATTCTGATTATGGCTTTGGTCGGCTTCACAGTTTCAACCGTGGCTTACCCCTTGGCCAATCATCAGCATGTTAGCATGGTGACATTAGCATTTAGCTCAAAGCACTGCTGTGCTAGTCTCTTAGTCTTGTAACTTGCTTTATCACAAACTGGTTCAGGGAATGTGAGAAGGAGGGAGTCCATATAGTTTGACATTTTAGGAAATATGCTCATTCGCTTTCTTGACAAGCGTTAGATGAGAAGTTCAGTACCAATGTCATGTCTGTTCGTTAAACAGCTGCCCTGGTAAAGTTACAACTTGCTGTTTTTTATTTTGTACAAATTAAACAAGTAACCTATTCATTCGTGAGCTTTAGAGGTGCTGATAGGCAGCTTTTGCTACTTTTGGAAAGAGCCAGACGAGTAGTTTTCCACCTGCTTCCAGTCTTTATACTAAACACATGCTTTACATTAAACATACAGATTAAACATGCTTTATATTAAACATACAGATATGAAATTGTTATTGATCTTCTCAGCAAGAAGTAAAATGTGTAATGATTGCTTTAAGTTTCTGACTTTATTTTCTGTGTTATCTGATGATCATATCATTTATGCCTCCAAACATCAACACTTCATTACGGAAGTTCACAATCCAACCCAACGGAGAGATGATAGAGAGATTTGCATAGTTTGTTGTTGCATCATGCAGCTTTCCAGACAGGGCTGAGGGGAAAACCTTGTCTAATCATCTATTGCCTGTGATTGCATATCACAAGCCTAGGGACCCTTCCTCAGATGTTTGTGTTGTGGCATAGACAGACGTTTTCACGTGAACATTGTGCAGAAGCTTAGCAGTTAATAATAATGTTAAATTAAGGTGAGGATGCTGCTTTTCTCTGTTCATCATTGTAAATTTTTGTTTTGTAATATTGGTAGGACAAAACAAGCGTAAGTAAAATGCTGACACATGCTGATGAGCTGATTCTTGTGCTTCTGTAAAGCAGGGCGAGAGGAAGGGGTGGAGGAAGTATTCTCACATCCCTTACCATGCTGTAGAAATACCTGCAATCACAATGTTACCTAAAGGATAAGGCTGGCAATATTCTATATTGTTTTGTATCAACAAATTTGATTAAAAGACCAAAACCAGCCCTTTATTAGTCCGTCTCTCAATACTCTGTGACTTCCCAACTCTGTCTGTAGCCACTCATTGGTTCCTGGACTTTTAAGACAAGGTCACAAAATAGACTTTATTTTGTTTTTAAAAACTAAACACTATCCTAAAACAGAGGTGCCTTGTAGTTGCTTTGCAAATGTTACTCAAACAGGAGGAAATAGTGCATTTGTTGGGGACTATATTTAGCTGCAGACTAGTACATATTTACTGCTCTGGTGAGTATTTACAGCAGTAGAGCAGTGTACTATGTCGTAATGAGTCAAAATAAATTACAGTGGCTGTAGTCTTTTTAAAAAAGGAACTTGTCTCTCAGAGTGACGGTGTCTCATTGATCTGTTTTTAATAGTTTTTGGACAACAGTAGAGTACTATCGCACATAAGACTAAGGCTGCACAGATGAGGCCTGTTAGTGGATCAATTAATTGTTGGTTTTGGACTTTTCAAGGTATTTGTTGACTATAAGCAAATAATATCACCAGACATATCATTTAGGTAAAAGTACACAAGTATTACTACTTAAAATATCAAAAGTATTTGTTGAAAAATGGCTCCTGTCAGTATTACATTATTAGCTACAAATTACATTGGATTATTATTAGTATTATTGATACATTAATGTGCAAGCAGCATTTTATGTTGCAGCTGGTTGAGGTCGAGTTGATGTTAACTAACGTACTGTTGGGTAGACTAAGCTATAGCAATGCATTGTGTTTTTTAAGGTCATGTATCTTGTATAAAATAACTTAATCTGTATTGTAACTACAACTGTTAAGTAAATGGAGTAAAAATTGCAATATTTCCCTCTGAGATATAGAGGAGAAGCATAAGTAGCATAAAATGGAAATAAAACAAATATAGTACAAGGGCTTCAATGGTGGAAGAAGTATACAGATCCTAAACTTAGGTAAAATACCAATATAACTATGTAAAAATACTCAAGTACAAGTACATTAAAGTCCTGCATTAAAAAGCCTACTTGTGTAAAAGAACAGAAGTGTTCTTAAAGTATCAAAAGTAAAAGTAGTTGTTCTGCAGAAAAATGTCCAGTTAGACTGATATACTGACATGTTTACTGATTGAGGTGGAGCTGATTGTAACTACTTTATATGCAGTTAGCTGGTTTTGTCCAGAGGTTTCTAGTCTGGGGGTCAGCCCACTCCAAAGAGTCACAAGATAAATCTGAGGGGTCGTGAGATGATTAATGGAGAGGAAAGAAGAACAAACTAAGTTCTGCTACTTAAATCTGGATTAATTTTTTGGACCTGGGCCTCATCAACTTGAAACTCTCTTTGGTGTAACTGCTGATAACCCATACATATCTGAAACATAACTACAGTTCTCCAAGTAGCTTTTTTGTAAGGTGTCACAAGACAGATAAATACAACTGTCAAATAAACGTAATGGAGTAAAAGGTACAATATTTCCCTCTAAAATGTAGTAGAGTAGAAGTATAAAGTATCATGAAATGGAAGTTAAAGTAAAGTATAATAACCTTAAAAAAGTACTTACTGTCCACCACTGGAGATAGGTCAGGATTGGTGTTTCTTGACTTGCTATTTTCTGTGTCTGCCTTTTGAGTATATTTGTATTGCGGTTGTTCTTCTAGCTGTCCTGGCTTTGCAAATTGGACACAATTGGGTCACTCCAGGCTGTCCTGTCACGCTGCTTAGCACTGATTTGTACTCCACATTTACTCCGTTGGTTTTAATATGAACATACAGAAAAATTATCATTCAGCACTATACAGCGACCACTCCACTACAAGAAAACTAGGACAGAAAATTGTTGAAGTAACATCACAAAGATGTGGAGTGAATGAAAGACAAAGAGCGTTGTATGTCTCTCACTGCTCACACACTGTGTATCTGTGTGATTGATTCCTAATGATATTCTTGTGATTCTTGTGAATATTCTTGGTGCCGGTCTGCTGACTCTGAGAACGATGGGCACCTGACCGTAACCTGACCTTTCAAGGAAATTAAGTTCACAGTGAGGAGCTAGTCGTAAATGTCTTCTTGAATGTTGGTTTAAGGTCAAAGCATTGTGTTATGTGTATGGCCTCACCTCAGCCTAAGAGCAGCAAGTTAGTCACGGATGAGCACACCAAATTTGAGAGGACTAATGAAAATAATTCCAGCAAGTTAGATAAAAAGTGTCGTTTTTTTTTTTAACCTTATAACTAATAGTTTATGGTATAGGCTGTTCTTACAGATCTTATATTTAAATACAACATCCTCATTGCTTTAAGATGTTTCTTTGCATCAGCTCACACACAAAAAAATCCAAATTTCGCTCAAAGAAGCGCCTAATGATCTGATGACACATGCATTAAGTAACAAAAAGCAAAAACTACTCAGCTCAGACAATCTTTTAACTCTATTGATGTAGACAGGTATTTTTTTCTGGAGCCCTAAAAATCAGATCCATGCATGAGTTTCCTTTTTACAAACCACATGAGAAGGAAGAAAAAGTATTTACACATTATAAAATACCATTTTATAATTTCTACCATATATCACTCAAGACTTCATAAACTTAAGACTCTTAAGTAAATCTCTACTAAATTTAAATTTTAGTCTTTAATTTTGCTTTTCACAAGTCACTTTTCCATTTCACACCAAGTTTTTAATTATGGCGCCTTGGAGAGTAGGCCATCTGCATAATTTTCAGTAAAAAAAAAAAAAAAAAAAGTAAATTGTTTGTTTTCAAAACCTTTTAAACAACACTGAGTTTACAGCCATGCTAGCAGCTCTGTGAGGCTCAACTTGGGCACTGCGATGCTTTGAGCTACGTGCTAATCCCAGCATGCTAACATGCTCACAATGATAATGCTTGCATGTTGATGTTAGCATATAACCCCGCTAATGTTTGCAAATTAGCAGTAAACATAAAGTACTGCTGAGGCTGATTGGAATGTCATTAGTTTCGCAGGTATTTAGTCATGAACTGAAGTTTTAAAGAAATGTAAATTTTTGACCTAATGTTAATCTAGATAAAACGTCAGGTGATCACCAAAGTTATTGAATTTATCCTGAAGGGAACATGAATGTGTGCACCAAAATACAAATTAAATTAAGGATGAAACAGAAACTGCAAATGGAAAAGCAGATAAGAACTGTGGGATTCATTATAGGAAGATGCTAGGAAATTAAACAAAATAAAGCAAAATCAATACTACTAATACTACTAAATTTAAATATTTATTACTACTTCTGTATGGTAATGTAATCATAAAACATACAGTAATTCAATAAATAAATAAATATAAAAATAAAAATATATAAATAAGCTTTTAAACGTATCAAGTCTGGTGGCAGCCGCCTCCCTCCTGAAAGAAGAGCAACTAATCACCAAGAAATAAATACTGTACTACTGGCTAATAGTTAGTGACTGAATTGTTACCACACACATCACACACACTCACTCACATGGTTGTAGTTCCTCACATGCTTTGCTTTACTACAGTTCTTTGAAAGCTGAAGAAGGTGAAGACAAATTCAGTACTCTCTTAAATACACCCACTTCTTTCTCTCCTCCCCTCTCCCTCTTGCATTCACTGAGTTTCCACTTCGCTCTGCTCAGACGAAAAGGCAGACCTTCACATGTAAAGTAAAGCTGTTTGGATCTTGGACTCATTGCTCAACTATGCAGTAGAGAGGAGGATTAGCTCAAGTTGAGCACCAATGCAAGGATTGGGCGGTTGGCCATTTGACCATCATCTGGTGGACTGAGAGGGAAACATTACCATACTCTCTGTTTTTGCCTTTTTTCCCCTAAATCTCCTCTTTACTCCCTTGTCATTGTCCCTCTTCCTTTCTCCTTCTACCCCTCTTTCCCTCTCTCTCAGTCATGACTCTTTTATCAGAGGACCAGTCTATGAGGCCCCAACCTTGCCGGCTCTCAGAACCTGGGAAACACATCAGCACTTCTTTGCTCCAGTACTCAACAGACTACACTGGCGCAAAAGAGGACTACATAGACAGTGGGGAGAGTGCTGTGTTCGGAGCCGTGGAGCCCCCCAGGCGTTCTCAGGGTCGACTTATCCTCCATGGCATGGTCATGTTTGGAAGGGAATTCTGCTACGCCGTGGAGGCAGCGTTCGTCACACCGGTGCTTCTGAGTGTAGGCCTGCCAAGGAGCCTGTACAGCTTGGTGTGGCTGATCAGCCCCATCCTGGGCTTCCTGCTCCAGCCCATCATCGGCTCGGCCAGCGACTACTGCCACTCGCCGTGGGGCCGGCGGAGGCCTTACATCCTCTCTCTCGGCATCCTCATGCTGCTGGGTCTCACCTTGTTCCTGAACGGAGATGCTGTCATCTCAGGTGAGGGTTAGGAAGGAGAATTTGAGAAAGGGAGGAAGTGAAAGATAGACTTCAAGAAACAGATGGTGAGAGGGGGAGGTACAGATGTATATTTAGTCTTGTCATATCAGACAGAGTTCTTGTTTATGGGGCTGACTCTGCTCAGACTCTGCTAAGAGAGAATGAATAATCAGTTATTAACATTTCTGCGAAACAAAAATATTGTAGAAGATAATGCTGAAATCTGACATCACTGTGTTCTCATTTTAATGTAAGCTCACGCTTGGAAATATACAGAAGAATAACTGTGATCTTGTAAAACTCACACAGGCAAGGCAAACATATGAAGTTTTATGTTATGTCTCCAAACTGTCAGTATCTGCTCACTCAGATTTCAGGAAAACAAGTGACACATCGATCAAGAAAAAACTTGAGAGGCTCTTGCTCACACTTTAACTGAAGTTAAATGTGTGACTAGGTAGGATGGTCCCGATGCCCACTGGCACAGACAGGTGATGGGGCATGACTGAGAAAATTCTTTCATGAGAAGCCACTGGGCTCTAGGCAGCGTCACGAGAAGATCTCTGCGCAAAAGAATGTGTGGCCTTTATTTTTATATAAAGAGATACGTTGAGATAAGATCAGTGTGAGATTACAAGTATGTTCACTGATAATTTCCCATTTCGCCCTTGAAACATTTTATCATGGGGCTTGAAATACGTCATCCTCAATACCTCAATTGTGTCTTTTGATCGAAAGATAACCAGTGTAATCATTGTACAGGACAACAAATACTACAACGACATATTTTTATCAGTCTGCTACATATCTGTGCATACTTCAGCAAATTTCCAAAACACAGTGATCCTGGAACGTTTGAGGAAATGATTAGTACACTGGGCTGAGTGATCTATTTCATAATGAAACCATACAATCATAGATGTCATTTACACTGGGGACGCTGTGGACATGTCCCCACCACCTTCTGAAATGATGGCTGATTGATGGATGCTGATCTTGTACCTGACACTTTTTGAAAGCATTTGTTAAAAATGTTCAGTAAAATAGCTTGCAACAAGAAATGTTGAATAACAAATTAAAATGCTTTGAGAAAGGTTTATTTGCACAATAAGAAAACATGAAATGAAATGTAAATATAGAAGAAACAAACGCTTTTTCCAAAAAAAGTAATTTAAGCTTAAAAAAAAAAAGCTACTGATTGCTGCAGTATATTGCATTATATTTTGAAATGTCTCCTGCCACCTGAATTTTGTGTTTACTTTTTATAAATAAAGACATTTCTACCATCACTTGATGAGGAAGATTTTTCCAGAATGCAAGAAATTAAGTATTAAATGCTCAAAAATTTCTGGGGGAGGACCCCCGGACCCCCAGCTCATATATTTCATCACAGAATATTTCTTCAAAATAGTAGTGTTAAAACATTTTCCGTCTTCTTCTCGTAAACCCAGTATTGTGCATCGTCACCATTCATGAGCTTAAAGTGTCTCGTCACACCCCAAATCTGAGCCCTTGACACAAAATGATGCCTTGCATCATACAAGAGAAAGGGCAGCACAATGTGTATTTTTACCAGCTGTGGTTTGTGCAGGGCCGTCATTTCAAATCTGGGGCTAAGATCAAAAGAAAGTAAAATTCAGCTTGTTTGAAATATTGTTGAAATGGTTGTTGGTTAAGCTCCTATTGAAAAGGTTCTGGGCTTTACTGTAATCATCATCAGTATTTCTTTCTTCTGAGGTACGCTGGATAAGCTGATTACCTTTCTGTGTTTCCATGTAGTCAGTGCCACGGGAATCGTGTGACATAATGTTTGCATTGTTGTAACCGCCCTCAGCCTAACATTAAAGATGAATAGCTTCACGTTGACTGTGCCAAGAATTGCGCTTGAGATTCTACATAGTATTTTTCTTTTTGTTTAACAGCTAGAGAAAAATAAATCCAGACTCCATGTAAAACTGAGTGCAAAGTGACAGAGACGTGCAATGTTCTGTTAATGTAACTCCAAGAAATTTCTCTCTGCTACAGTACATCTACAGTATTTTAACGTTTTTATCTGGCTGTCATATTTTTGTTGCCATTCCAAACACACTTCTTACATAAACCATAAAAAATGCCTTTATAATGTCCTTCATCCCTTTTCAAGAAAACACAGAACAAGACTTTAGAAAATAATTGTTACCTGTCAGACATAATTGGTTTGCTTGAGAAAAAAAGTTTCTTATTGTCTTCAAGCGGTGTGCTGTTCCTCTGGGAGGCTTTTTCCTGTAATGCGACTCTCTCCTTGCCAAATTAAATTTGCAAATTTGACACTTCAAGGTCCCTAAAAATAATGTATTAATGTTGAGATATCTTAATATTGTTTTTGACATGATTGGCTGCAGCACTTGAATAGTGATGAGATGCTTTGTTCTGTTTTGCAGCACTAGTCAGAGACAGGTCTTTGAGGAGTATATGGGCCATAGTGGTGGTGATGCTCGGAGTTGTGCTGTTTGACTTCGCTGCAGACTTCATCGACGGTCCCATTAAGGCCTACCTGTTTGATGTGTGTTCACATCGAGACAAGGAAAGAGGTCTGCACTACCATGCTCTACTCACAGGTGTGTAATGCACACATGCACTGTTATTGTACTTTAATACTCACTGCCCTTTTTGTTTATTTTATGCTTATTTGTGTCAGATATATATTTCCTTGATGGCTGCTCCCAATGTGCATCTCGATGGATTTGCTTTGAATTAATTAGCATTACACAGTTTTGACCCTGAGTGTTAGCCAAAGCATATTAGGTCAAATATAACCAGATTGAAATTAGAAAAACATAAATAAAACATATGTTTTCTCATAAATGAGCAAACACACAAATCTTTAGAGAGTTGTTTCACACAACTCGTTCATTGAATTCTTGCCAGTACAATGTCCCCATGTGAAAAAATCTCTTTGTGTTATCAGCTTAGGATAACAAAATGCTTCCTTTTAATAATAAGTCTCTCAGGGAATTACAGAGTAATTTTGGCTCACTCTTACACTCCTTTTATTCTGTGGAATTTGTTTTTGAACTCAAGCTGCTTGTTTCAGGTCTGAGTGTTTTGTTGCCTTACCAAAACTTTAAATTGTGTGTTCCTGAAAAGAAATGTGAGGTTCTCAGAGGACACGATGGACCTAGACTTATGTCATCTGGAGTTGAGATTTCCCATTAAACTGTATTTCCTGATGTTTTCTGAAGGGAGAGTCGAGAGTCCTAAATGTAGCCTAGGTCTGCAGTTGCGCACCTTGTTCTTGTTCTTTGGCAGGATGGCCATTTATGGACAATGTGAGTCAGGTTTCTGAACTCTAGATCCTCTGAAACCTTATGCTATATTCAAAGCACAGACCACTTTGCAATCCAGTGGTCCAAGATACTGTTTAAAAAAAAACAAATCTTCCGGACTTTCTAACAGTTCTACTGTATATGGCTGCAGTGAAAACAATATTGGACTCTTCTATTAAGTGATAGGAGAACTTTTTTTGATTTCATTGAAGTTAAACCTCCTTCAGATTTACACAGAGGCCAAATCAGTCACATTATGATATATGAACACTTCATACTACCTCTTTACTTTGGATGAGTTAACAATACGTAGGTTGGATATTGCATGCTTTATTACCTTATACAGAATACATGACGGATACACCATATTTAGAGTATTTAATTACTTCAAATCCCTAAACCCCAAAAACATAATCTTAATCTTACAAAATGTTTTTCAGCTGAGTCTTTAAATAAATGTTTAAAAATATATAAACAGGCAGATCAAGCGAATATACTGCTTGGGGGGCAAGATGATGTTTTCGGTGTGAGCGTCAGTGGTGCACTCAGCTGTGCATGCTAGTCAGGCAGTAATCCAGCCCTGAGCTAGTCATGTGCTGCAGTCATGGGTCTGGGCTGAGAGAGACAGATGCCTGGCACATGACTCCTTCTACGCCCCTGTCACCGCTGGTATGTGAGGTTTGAGGAGGAGGGAGCAAAAATTGTTGTGTTTCATGTACCTTTTTGTGTGAGCTCTTTCTAATCACATACTTGTGAAATGCTTTTATCAGTACACGCATTTTCTCCCTGTCTTTCTTTCACAGCTCAATTTTCTTCTGGACAGACAACAGATCTTTCATTAGTTGTTGTTTTGTTTTTTTTACCAGACCACATAACTAGAGAGTGTTTTTTTGTTTTGTTTTTTACCACACCACATAACTAGTGAGTTATTAAGTATTTTTCTACAGCAACAGGTAAAGCAAGCGATGGAACAATGTTGTTTTGTTGGTTGCTCAATCGATCACTCCAACACTTTGGTCCAGACCAAAATATCTTATCAACTACTAAATGGGTTGTCCCCATAGGATGAATCATAATGACTTTGGTGATGACTTTTTCTCTTGCACCACCAGCAGGTCAAAGATTTCACTAATCCAGTGAAACATCTCAATGTCTGCCAGATCTTGTAAATTTATTTACAAGTCTTAGACAAATGAAAAGTGATATATTTTGGTTTAGGACCAAATGCCTGTAATCTAATGACATTCCCATCAACCTCAGCTGTACTTTGTGTTAAGAGATAACTAACACAAAATTATAGGTGACAATGTCTAATCACTTTGCTCATTTGAATCATTGAGTTCAATTCAGTTCAAAGATTCCTAGTCACTGACTATGTATTTCGCTCACTTTTAATCTAAGCTAAGCGGTCACATCACCGTTCAAATGCACTTCAGTATACACATCAGTAAGTGAACGCATCACCGTAGCCCACTACTGCAAAGTTTGGCTTCACTTCAGTAGTAAGTTCAGTTGATTGCTGGTTCACTCTACAAGCAGTGTTTATGTTAATAGCTCACCAGCTGGATCTCAGTAGCTTTCAATGAGGAAGTAATATACTGTGTATCAGATCTGAGCTCCCAATAGTGCTCTTTGTCCCTAGTGAGAAGAACCTCACTGCTAAAAACTACTGATTTACAGGGAAGACCCTCTTGAAGCGAACAAATTGTGCAACATCGCCTCCACCACTTTTTGCTCATCGCTCTGGGCATGCTTTGGATCGCAAGCTAGCGAGTAGCCTGCACATTAGCAAATATTGTCTAAATAAGCAACCTGCTCTTTCTCCTCGAATTTACATGAGGTGGTGGCAAGTTGCACTTCAGTTTTTGTTTGTTTCTGTAATCCAGGGATCACAGAGAGTACAATAATAATGATCCCCTCCTTCAAAGACATGCCTTAAAAGCAAGTAACAAATAAACTTACTGGTCTACTGTGTTGCCTTATTCTAGTCTGTTTTTCGTCTGTGTACTGTGTACTACTGTGTAGCAGGCAGGCAAATTTCACCGTCATTTCAACCCCTTCCTTTTCTCGTATTGCTGCTCAGTCACATGGAATCCCACAAAGCTTTGCAAAGCAATTTGCTCATTTCTTATAGAAAGATGGTGAACTTGGTTAACACCTTTAATCCCGCTAAACATCTGCATGTTAGCATTGTCAATGTGGGTGGTGATGACGGAGGGAATAACTCACATGCCTCTGGTGTGGGAGACCTGGGCTCGATTGAATGTGTCTCTCAGCAAGACTTAACTCCTAGTTATTCCAGAGGCATGCGACCTCTGGCATATATAGCAATTGCTGCTAAAAGTTGTGTCAGCTAAATGATTAATTATTATTGTGAGCATGTTAGGATGCTGATGTTAGTATTTAGCTCATTTAGCCTGATCACATCCTTGTTCACAATAAAGATGTAATATTTATAATAGTTATTTCATTTAATGTATATGAACTACTCGGGCCTCCCTCTCGAGCTCATTTAGCCGTGCAGAAAACGATTTTTGATGTTGTAATGTGAAACCACTTAAGTATAATCATTACCTGATAGCCTATTTACATCAAATTGTACCCTGTTTCTGTTATTAAAATCTCTCTCCCACTTGTTTTCAATCTGTGCCTATTTTTTATATAGTCCACAGTGAGCCACATAATATCTCTGTTTTGCTCTGTTGCACTGTGCTGCAATAAAAAGTTAGAGTTATTGAGTTATTGCAGGGGCAGAAAGGTACACACTAAAGCTGACATTAATGACACAGAAAGAAAAGGTGCAAGGATCTTCAGTCAGATAAGAGTGTTCAAAGCAGCACCCAACAGCAATGTTCCAGTCATGTAGCCACAAGTGAAGTGTAACTCCTGGTTGTGGTTATTACTTTACCTGCCAGTTGGTGTAATGTAGAAAAACAGCCTCCATTTCAGGTGACCAACTGTAAAAGATTGTTTATCTTCTCTGGCTGACACATAAAGCTTGTACATGTGTATCTCTCAATGTTGGCATGTGATCACACGTAAGGAAAACAACAAAACCATTCAAAAATCATTTGTATCATACAGTGTATGAATGTCTCCTTTAAGGGCAATATTAAAGAAAGAAACAAAACAAAAACATGATCACAAGCAGGCTGTTCACTCATATTCTGTACAGGCAGTCAACACATTAAGCGGTACGGCTGCAATGAGGGTTTTCTGTCCATCTGTCCAAGCTGTGTTCTTTTAGCTTTGTCTCTTCAAAGTGCTTATTAGAGAAGCAGCCAGTCTCTTGCCTTGCTGGAAGCTGTCAGGCCTCAGCATTTAAGTTTCCAGTAGCAATAATGTGAAAGGGAAGGGTTGTGAAAACTAGCAAGAGCAGAGAGAAATGACATATAATGCCACACTAAAGCACATGTTGTGTGCAGGTAGGACTGCACTCAGGTTCCTTCTGAGTGCAGCTGGTAAGCCTTCATGTTAGTGGCTAGTTCCTGATGCGCTTGAATATAGAGTTTTATTCATATTGTATTTAGCTGTGTCTCGCTAATCTAATAATAATAATACATGGGAATCTTGTCTTTTATACTAATGTGGTGTTTATCATTTAATGTTGATTTCTACTCCATTTTGGCAGAGATCATTTCTTAATTGTGCAGCAGTTAAATGTGCAGCAATATAATTATTTCTGTTGTTCCTTTACAAATTTTTTATACTTATTTTATAGAGGTGTGTACCAGCGGAATTAAGAGGAAGACATGTTTCTTTTGTAGTTCAGTATGTCCAGTACTGTACATAAAGTAGTGGACACACTGTCATTTTCAAAAGGAGATCCACACTGATTTTATTTGCTGTGTACTCATAATCACTTATTCTGACTGATTATGAACTACTGCACTTGTTTCGTCTACGTAGTGTTTTAATCTTTGTCACTGTATATTCCAGGTCTGGGCGGAGCGTTCGGCTACCTGGTAGGAGCTATGGACTGGGGTCATTCTACAATTGGCAAGCTGCTAGGCTCCGAGTACCAAGTCATCTACTTCTTTTCAGCCTTAACGTGGGGCATCTTCCTCGCCGTACATCTGTTCAGTATTCCAGAGCAACCTTTGGACAAGGTGTCATCCGCCTCTAACCCCTCACCTCCCAGTGCCCTCCGCCTACTGGGCTCCCACAGCAATGGTTATGGAGCATTGGCTAAAGAGCCCATCTCTCCTGTGATTCCTGCAAGCATCCCAGACCTCAGGCCTAGATCTTTCTCTGCTCTGGGAGAGGCCAACTCGGTGACCTCCAGCGCCAAGCAGCCAAACAAGGAGGTATGTGATGTTCAGGAAAAATGGTCTCTGAGGATGCAATTATTTTAGCGCATATGTATATATAATAATAATAATCTTTATTTGTAGAGCACTTTTCAAAAACAAGTTACAAAGTGCTTTAACAAATGTAAAGACAATAATACCCCAAAAACTATAATACAAAAACAATACAAGATAAAAGCAAAAAAACATTGAAAAGACTAAAATACACACAGAATACACACATGGTAAAATAATAATACAGATTTGTTTAGTCATCCATTCATTTTCTAAATCACCTACCTTTATTTATAGAATTTAGCCATTATGAAGAGAATATTGACAGGCAATGTAGCCTCAAGGGTTAACTTGGGCATTTTTCTATCTATTTTCCCATGTTTTTGTGTGTATGTGACTAATGGGCACAACAATCTTTGATATTGGTCCAGTATTGAGTGAGCATGTTGCATCGTAGCCTAATCCTTGAAGGAAATAGCACACCATCAAATTACATCCCCTAAATGTGTAATTTGTTTGTTTTTGCCACTGACAGGCTCAGATTGTTGCAGTAAATGTCTGACAATATTATGGAAAGGATACCTACACAGATAGACCTTTTTTAATGTGTAAGATATTTTTTGATTATACGGAAACTGTTGCTATATCGCTCAGTTCAAAGACACCAGACTCCATTGAGAAAAACATCCATTTACTAGTGATTCCCATGTGGTCTAGCCTCAGGGTTCACACACTGACCAACCTAACCCACATTTAGTATACTTCCATTCATCTATTCTATTTGTGGATACAAACCCATTACCTCCCTGCTGTGAGAAAACAGTGCTAACCACTGAGTTTCCCTTCAAATTAATTTTCCCAAATGAAAACTAAAACAACATAAGTTCAACTGGGGCTTAAAGCTCAACGAAGTATATGCCTGACATGGCAAAAGTGCAATTAGGGCTTAACACCAACATTAAAAAACATTAAAAGCATTGCATTAGCAGTTACAACTAGTTCAGGTTACTAAAACAATTTACAACATTTCATCTAAACAAAACTTGGCATTAACAGGCTACTTGTATCTAGGGCTGAAACATATGCAAAAAAAACATTATTTGTACAGATATTGCGACTGCGATCAAGAGTCACGAATGGGATTAATAGGAATGGTAATTTATACATTTTATTTTTACTAAAAAAATATAATACTTATAGTGGGATGTTGTGACACCACTCCTGCGTTTTGGCTATTGCACCTGGTCATATTGCAATTTCGATAATATTTATATTCAGGCACTTTAAAAATGTTACAATAAAAAAAGCTTATTTCTTTTCACGTGTTTGTTTACAGCATTATATGTTGATATTTATATCATAATAGGCTGTATATTAACTTATTGGGAGAAAACCAGTACTTCTATGTAAAATCAGACTTTAAGCACCTCCATATAGCCAAAATTGTATGATCCTCGTTTCATAAAGGCTCTGTGAAGATTTAACTGTGAGATTGGTTGAATCCGGCCCCTCCTATCGAATCATCAAATCTTCAACCATTCACGATCACCCTACCTCCTTCTGGCTTTAACTGTCCCCAAAAATTGATAGCATCAAACTGGCTTTAGAGTAGAGGGAAAACAGACTGTACCAAGTTTGAGAGTGCACACAGGTAGGCAGGTAGACCGGCAGGTAATCCAACCAACCATTTAATTTGGGCTGAATCATAACATATTGTTTTTATTTTTGTGTCAGTGCATTTGATTTATTGATTGCCGTTGGGATGTAAAGAGAATTTAAACAAATATAACTAACTTTGGTTTGTCTGTAAGGGGAGCTTCCTGTTTAAAAGTTTTTCAAAACCTTACCAAAACCAGCCTGAACTGCTTGATTGTCTGGTGTAAATTAGAAATAAAAGGAAACTTTTCAAATAACCTTGTGAAGATGATATACAGTAGTATGAATATAACCTTTTTCCCACATTATGCATTGAGTGTGGTTAATATTATTGTATTGAGTATTAATGAATTATTTTTTGTTTCCATAAACTCCTGACCTCAAACCAACTGAGATGAGTTGACTTCTAAATCTGTTTGATGAAAAAAAGGAGGATTTTGTATCATCTTGCTGAAATAGCTTTCAGATTGTCTACAGGATGATATAATTGATGGTTTTGAAGAGCAAAGTTTGCCCTTGTATCTATCATCATCTCATGTCTCTAATGAGCAGAGTTTTTTGAATGGCCTTCAGCTGTGGGCTAGCAAGGAGTGCTGTGAAAGACATTTTTTAAAATCCTGTCAGTGATGGAGCTGTTGGCACTGATGTCTGTGATGTTTGTGTGTATCTGCAGGCCCAGAAGAGGATGACATTCAGCTCGCTGATGAGAACTATCATCAGCATGCCAAACCACTACCGCTGCCTGTGTGTCAGTCACCTACTGGGATGGACAGCTTTCCTCTGCAATATGCTCTTCTTTACCGATTTCATGGGACAGGTATTGATTTTTGTGTGTCTGTGTGTGGGCTTCTTAAAAAGATGAAACAATCAGTGCTATAGCATTAACAGCCTAACCGATTTGTAACTAAGTACATTAAAAAGGTTTTAATTACCCATCACTGCTTTCTGCCTTTTCCTGTGCTGTGTATAGCTCCTAATCTCTGCTTATTTTCCTGTACGTGTGGCAGATTCAAAATGACTTCTACCACTTCTAACTCTTGATAATTATTTAATTGTTTTTAGTCATGTTTCAAAAAGAAATTCAAAATATTTGAATAACAGTTTCTTCTCGATTTGTCCTAGCTAACTGAGGGGAACTAGGTAGCAAACGACCGCTGGTGGTACCTGGACAGATACTAGAGTGGTATCAACCATCTCTCGGTTAAATATGAAATTGCAGCCAGTTGGCTTAGCTTAGCATAAATACTGGGGTAAACAGCTAATCTGGCTCTGTCCAAAACCACGCCAAAGCAACTTGGGACAACTTGTTAGTTTGCCAACTTTAGATGTGTTCATAGGCATTTTAAACATTTGGACAGAGCCAGGCTAGTTGTCCCCCTGCTTCCAGTCTTTATGCTAAGCTAAGCTAACCATCTCCAGGCTACAGCTTCATATTTATTGTACAGATGAGTGTTTCCTATTAGTACATGAATTGTACACTTCACAACATACACTCTTTTTTTCTTGCAAAATCCTAAGATGAAGTTGTGTAATTAATGTTTAGTCCTAAAACCATTAGTCACACAACAACATGCATTTTACCGTAGACTATTTTGATAATTCATTAATCATTTAAGTCATATATAAAGCACAAATGTTGAACATTCTGTTTTTGCAGCTTCTCAAATGTAAACAGACTATTGCTTAAAATTTGCAATTACAGTGGGTACGGAAAGTATTCAGACCCCTTTAAATTTTTCACTCTTTGTTTCATTGCAGCCATTTTCCAAAAATCTAAAAAGTTCATTTTATTTCTCAGTAATGTACACTCAGCACCCCATCTTGACAGAAAAAAACAGAAATGTAGAAATTTTTGCAAATTTATTAAAAAAGAAAAACTGAAATATCACATGGTCATAAGTATTCAGACCCTTTGCTCAGTATTTAGTAGAAGCACCCTTTTGATCTAATACAGCCATGAGTCGTTTTGGGAAAGATGCAACAAGTTTTTCACATCTGGATTTGGGTATCCTCTGCCATTCCTCCTTGCAGATCCTCTCCAGTTCTGTCAGGTTGGATGGTAAACGTTGGTGGACAGCCATTTTCAGGTCTCTCCAGAGATGCTCAATTGGGTTTAAGTCAGGGCTCTGGCTGGGCCATTCAAGAACAGCCACGGAGTTGTTGTGAAGCCACTCCTTCGTTATTTTAGCGGTGCGCTTAGGGTCATTGTCTTGTTGGAAGGTAAACCTTCGGCCCAGTCTGAGGTCCAGAGCACTCTGGAAAAGGTTTTCGTCCAGGATATCCCTGTACTTGGCCGCATTCATCTTTCCCTCGATTGCAACCAGTCGTCCTGTCCCTGCAGCTGAAAAACACCCCCACAGCATGATGCTGCCACCACCATGCTTCACTGTTGAGACTGTATTGGACAGGTGATGAGCAGTGCCTGGTTTTCTCCACACATACCGCTTAGAATTAAGGCCAAAAAGTTCTATCTTGGTCTCATCAGACCAGGGATCTTATTTATCACCATCTTGGAGTCCTTCAGGTGTTTTTTAGCAAACTCCATGCGGGCTTTCATGTGTCTTGCACTGAGGAGAGGCTTCCGTCGGGCCACTCTGCCATAAAGCCCCGACTGGTGGATTGCTGCAGTGATGGTTGACTTACTACAACTTTCTCCCATCTCCCGACTGCATCTCTGGAGCTCAGCCACAGTGACCTTTGGGTTCTTCTTTACCTCTCTCACCAAGGCTCTTCTCCCCCGATAGTTCAGTTTGGCCGGACGGCCAGCTCTAGGAAGGGTTCTGGTCGTCCCAAACGTCTTCCATTTGAGGATTATGGAGGCCACTGTGCTCTTAGGAACCTTAAGTGCAGCAGAAATTTTTTTGTAACCTTGGCCAGATCTGTGCCTTGCCACAATTCTGTCTCTGAGCTCTTCAGGCAGTTCCTTTGACCTCATGATTCTCATTTGCTCTGACATGCACTGTGAGCTGTAAGGTCTTATATAGACAGGTGTGTGGCTTTCCTAATCAAGTCCAATCAGTATAATCAAACACAGCTGGACTCAAATGAAGGTGTAGAACCATCTCAAGGATGATCAGAAGAAATAGACAGCCCCTGAGTTAAATATGAGTGTCACGGCAAAGGGTCTGAATACTTATGACCATGTGATATTTCAGTTTTTCTTTTTTAATAAATTTGCAAACATTTCTACATTTCTGTTTTTTTTCTGTCAAGATGGGGTGCTGAGTGTACATTACTGAGAAATAAAATGAACTTTTTTGATTTTTGGAAAATGGCTGCAATGAAACAAAGAGTGAAAAATTTAAAGGGGTCTGAATACTTTCCGTACACACTGTATAAGATGTCACCTTGGGCTCTGACTAACTGGGGTATTTTTCACTATTTTAAGTTTCTCAAAGAAATAATCAATTAATTAATTAATCATGGAAGCAATTTTTTAATTGCGTCCCTAAATATGACTCAATGTCAAAAGCGCCAAGTGTCAAAGTGGGAACAATAACATTAAAGGTGAAGAATAACAAGCTGCAATATGTTTTTCATTTCATGCTTCATTAATCCCTGTTTGTGTGGGGGCAGACAGAGGGTAAGGGCGGGGGAGGGAGCAATGTGTTATTGTGTGTGACATGTGTAATAATGATGAATGCTTTACAGTTTCACGATTTGCATGCTGATCAAAGGACGCACATCACACCATGACACAACACTCAACCGTCACGCTTCACAAGACCCGATGCACAAACATGTCATCTAAATTTGCAGGCATTGTTATCAGGGATAGCAAATGTATAGTCTGTGGCTCCCTGTTGAGTTTGAATTTGCTTCTTTTTATGGGAAGAAAAAGATAAAAGCATGTATTAAATGGGGAGGCCAACATTTAATATCTATATCAATGAAGCTGTGTGTTTGGATCTCCTCAGCCTTTCTGCTCCTTTGGCTTTGCTATTTCTCTCCTTAAAATAGTGCCATGTATTTTGACACTCTGTTCTTCACATTTCACATTTCTCTCTTTTCACTTTTGCAGATTGTATACAAGGGAAATCCTTACGCGGAGCACAACTCTACAGCCTACAGCACATATGAGAGAGGAGTTGAAATAGGCTGCTGGGGACTTTGCATTAACGCTGTGTCTTCTGCTCTCTACTCCTGTAAGTAACTGTGCAAGTGACAAGAACAAAGAGAGAGTAATTACAGTATTTGTGTCTTTGTTTGTACGTTCATCATAGCAGCCAGCATCTACTAACATCGGCATATTCTGCACTGACATCATTAGCTTCCCCGTGAATGGCAGCCTGGCGAGGTTGTGGAGGGTAACAGACAGCAATTACTGCTTCCTACTCTTTTGCATTGGGCTTACAGGCTGTAGAGTGCTGCAGCCATTCATTAGATGGCCCTGCACAAATGAAACACATGTTTTGCCCAGAAGCATGCTGGGTGTGGGTTATGATGTTCATTTAAATCAAACAGAAGCTCTGCTATAGCTGCAGACACATAAAATAACAATGGTGAAAGAGAGGGGAATAAAGTGCTATATTCAAAGCAAAGTTCAGCCTCTGTGTGTAAAATTTGCTCAATAGTCTGAATGCTGAGCAATGTTTTTTGCTGCTCTGAAACTAAATGAAAGCCTGTTGGATCAAATGCCCAGTCAACTCTAGCAAAACTACTGCATGCTGTGGAGTGTTTCAACATGTTATAATAACATCTTTTAGATGTGCAATACCATAAAAGTCATGTAATCCCATATCTATCATGAATCAGCACGTCACGTTGGTATTTCCTGATTCTTAAGTAAAATTTATCTTTGTAACCGTGCATTCCGTGTGTGTTTGTGTGTTTTAGATGTGCAGCGTATCCTTCTCCCATACATCGGCCTGAAGGGATTATACTTTATGGGCTACTTTGTGTTCGGCATGGGCACCAGCCTGATTGGCCTTTTCCCCAACATCATCGCCACACTTACCCTCTGCAGCGTGTTCGGTGTGATGTCCAGTACGCTCTACACCATCCCATTCAACCTAATAGCAGAGTATCAGCGTGAAGAAGAGGTACTGGGCTGGCAGTAGAAATTTTTTTTAAGGGTTGAGATGCATTTGAGTGCAAGAAAAACGCTGTGCTCAGCTAACATGTTTCTTTCATGTTCACGTTTCATGTTTTTTTTTGTGTGTGTGTGTGAATGCTACATAAATGCAGTAAATTTGACATCCATTATTTCTGAAACAATTTCCAACAAAGCCGCAACAATTAGTCCCTGAATAATGGTTCATAAATCATTTTCTGGTTCATAAATGTGAGCCAAAGCGATTAATCGATTACTCAAGAAAATTGTGTGCAGATGAATCAGTACTGAAAGTAATGGTTAGTTGTAGCCCTTAATTTTAAAATAATTTTCCCCCTCTGCTAAATTTTGACATGAACACGGAATAAAAGGAATTAATTTGGGATAGCGAACCCTTTTTTGTACTTTTAGAGATGAGATACATGAAAATATCTGAAAGGCATGAATGAAAGGTTTAATTTTAAGGGGTACTCCATTATTCTTCCATTTAGTATTTCAGTTGATAAAGTTTGGGGTACTAAGAAAGGTCAAAAAATTTAAGCAAAAGAGATCATTTTAATCATTACACTTCAAATAATGCAGCTGTCACCAGGCCCTCCCTCCCTGCCACAAGGCTTTTTGAAGTTGAACCTGAAAAGCTCCCTCCAGTCACACAAAATACATTATTTAACTGTTTGCAAAGGCTGAATAGGACTCGTGAAGACTAATGACTTTCATGTGTTATCAATGCTTTAATTAAATTTACTTTATTACAATTCAAAAAACAACAACTGTATAAAATAAGTGTCAGGAGTCAACACTGTTTTTCAGGAAGTCGTGGGTACAATTAAGAATAAACAATAAAACAGTAAAACAAATAATATGTATCAGATAATAGCAGATGACTGTCAAGCAATCAAATACACATTCAGATTACAGTTTACATTTGTCTGAAGACTAGTTTGTTCCCTTGTGGACATGTAGTTGTTTCCACATACAGTGGGTACGGAAAGTATTCAGACCCCTTTAAATTTTTCACTCTTTGTTTCATTGCAGCCATTTTCCAAAAATCTAAAAAGTTCATTTTATTTCTCAGTAATGTACACTCAGCACCCCATCTTGACAGAAAAAAAACAGAAATGTAGAAATTTTTGCAAATTTATTAAAAAAGAAAAACTGAAATATCACATGGTCATAAGTATTCAGACCCTTTGCTCAGTATTTAGTAGAAGCACCCTTTTGATCTAATACAGCCATGAGTCGTTTTGGGAAAGATGCAACAAGTTTTTCACATCTGGATTTGGGTATCCTCTGCCATTCCTCCTTGCAGATCCTCTCCAGTTCTGTCAGGTTGGATGGTAAACGTTGGTGGACAGCCATTTTCAGGTCTCTCCAGAGATGCTCAATTGGGTTTAAGTCAGGGCTCTGGCTGGGCCATTCAAGAACAGCCACGGAGTTGTTGTGAAGCCACTCCTTCGTTATTTTAGCGGTGTGCTTAGGGTCATTGTCTTGTTGGAAGGTAAACCTTCGGCCCAGTCTGAGGTCCAGAGCACTCTGGAAAAGGTTTTCGTCCAGGATATCCCTGTACTTGGCCGCATTCATCTTTCCCTCGATTGCAACCAGTCGTCCTGTCCCTGCAGCTGAAAAACACCCCCACAGCATGATGCTGCCACCACCATGCTTCACTGTTGAGACTGTATTGGACAGGTGATGAGCAGTGCCTGGTGTTCTCCACACATACCGCTTAGAATTAAGGCCAAAAAGTTCTATCTTGGTCTCATCAGACCAGAGGATCTTATTTATCACCATCTTGGAGTCCTTCAGGTGTTTTTTAGCAAACTCCATGCGGGCTTTCATGTGTCTTGCACTGAGGAGAGGCGGCCAGCTCTATGAAGGGTTTCTGGTCGTCCCAAACGTCTTCCTTTTGAGGATTATGGAGGCCACTGTGCTCTTAGGAACCTTAAGTGCAGCAGAAATTTTTTTGTAACCTTGGCCAGATCTGTGCCTTGCCACAATTCTGTCTCTGAGCTCTTCAGGCAGTTCCTTTGACCTCATGATTCTCATTTGTTCTGACATGCACTGTGAGCTGTAAGGTCTTATATAGACAGGTGTGTGGCTTTCCTAATCAAGTCCAATCAGTGTAATCAAACACAGCTGGACTCAAATGAAGGTGTAGAACCATCTCAAGGATGATCAGAAGAAATAGACAGCACCTGAGTTAAATATGAGTGTCACGGCAAAGGGTCTGAATACTTATGACCATGTGATATTTCAGTTTTTCTTTTTAATAAATTTGCAAACATTTCTACATTTCTGTTTTTTTTCTGTCAAGATGGGGTGCTGAGTGTACATTACTGAGAAATAAATGAACTTTTTTGATTTTTGGAAAATGGCTGCAATGAAACAAAGAGTGAAAAATTTAAAGGGGTCTGAATACTTTCCGTACCCACTGTATAGTCACCATACTACTGGAGCCTGCTCTTGAACATAGCATTGTTTGCAGCGGGGGTTTACCTGTTTAATAATTTCTGTTGCTTGTATTTAAAACTCTCTGCCAACTCACTGCCGTTTAAGAAGCTGCTTTTAATATCAGGGAAGTGGACAGATCTGGAAGAAAATAAGATTTCAAATTTCTGTTTAGGGGCTGTGGATAAAATGTCATTTTTGATATTGCTGTGGTCACATTTTGATTGTAATTTTGAACCAAATTATTCCCATTCAGAACATTGTATTTGACAACAGACAATCCCTTCCATAGGCGCTGGTTAAGAAATCAGTTGTTGGTAGAAAACACTTCACTTCAATAACAAGTTTTGATTTTCTTTTGTTGCTCAATCAATACCTCATTAAGGCGTCATAGAAAAACTGACAATACTAAAAGAAACTATTTTATCCAGAGCTGTATCTTTTTTACCAAACTGTTGATTGCTTTCTGCCACGGACATTTCGAGCAATACAGAAATAGATGACATGATATATTCCTCCCATTTTTCCCCCTCCCTCACTTATCACCCCCACACTTCCCACTGTGCTTCTAGGAACAACTGAAGCTGCAAGAAAGCAATGAAAGTCAGCGAGGCACCGGGGTGGACTGTGCCGCACTCACCTGCATGGTCCAGCTGGCTCAGATTATTGTGGGTGCGGGGCTTGGCGCTATGGTGAACATGGCAGGAAGTGTAATCGTGGTAGTCCTGTCGGCCTCAACCGTGTCCCTGTTAGGTTGCATCTTTATCGCCCTTTTTATCAAATCGATGGAATGATTCTGCTTATGTAAAAGTATTTTAATGCTATGGTTTTACTAAATAAAGATTCATTATATCCCTAAAATGTGTTTGATGCATGTGATTCTTTTTATTTTATGCATGTGACCACTTGATTGACATTCAGGACTCTTTGCAGGGTTTGTCTGCAGTGGTGGAGCCAGGCACAGGAGGCCAAATAGTTAATATTAAAGAAAAAATGTGCTGTCTTGCTGAGAGCTCTAGATTAATAGATCGATACCACTCTCTTTTCTGGTGGTGGAAGAAGTGCTGAGATCCACCAGTACATCAATATAAAATTCCTGCATCAGAAATCCTGCATTATACTTAAAAAATAATAAGCTAAGTCTAGTAAGCAAGTATCAAAAGTAAAACTACTTGTTCTGCAGAAAATAAATATAAAAAGTATTAAATATGACATTATTTATTGCTAGCACAGATAAATCAATGCATAAGTAGCATTTTACTGTTGGTTAAGGTGGAGCTTTAACTACTTTATTTACAGTTCGGCAGTTTAGTCCAGAGATTCCCAACCTGGGGGGATTAGGCCCCACTAAATAGTCACAAGACAAATCTGAGGGGTTGTGAGATTATTAATGAGAGGAAATAATATAGATAGAATACAAAACAGCCACAAATAACAGATACATTTTTCTCGTTTGGCCTCAAAGAAACTTGGATTATTGTCTTTTGCATGGAAAAGTTAATAACTCATGTAGACATCTGAACCTTCAAGTAGACACTGCTTTGCTGTTAGAAGTCACAAACCCAAAAGGCTGGGAACCACAGATCTATATCCAGCAATGTGCTGTATTTCGTACATATCAGAAACAAATTATTATTTAATATGTCTCAAACATGTCTTTAAGCTTGTCAAACATTAGTCAAAGTTGATTTAAGTGATGACCCAGGTGAATCGGTCTCATCATTCTTTGTTAGCCATGTTTTTTAACTGGATCATATCAAAAAACATCAGTAATTCTTCTTTGCTCCTCATTATATCTCTGTTTATGCCTTCAGGCTCTGTAAGGAGAGAGATCAGTCAGCTCGCTCACTTTTCAAAGCTTGTTCTCACTCTTGTCTGTTATTCACTTGCAATATACTGACATCTATAGAGATGCTGCATTTGAAGCCACCAAAAATATTTTTTTGCCATGTCACAGGTGTCAAATGTGTTTGCATATGTAAATTACTTGAAAACATAGTAAATGTGGGGCACAACAACAACATTCTACAAAATATCTAAACATCTTTGAAAATCTGTTTCCTAGAAATTCAAAACACATCAAAGGGTTTTCTTTGATACCCTGGGAGATCATGGAGATAATCAGCTCGTCTGAAGGAATACATACTGTTACATTTGAATTTCTAATCATGATTTGACTCAAGCCATTTTTCTTCCCCCAAAAGGGATTTTACTAAGAGATGAAATGCACTCCATGTGTGTTAAACTGATGTGTTTGTGCACTGTGGGTGCCAGATTCAAAATACGTATGAAAGATCGCTCTGCTGTGCAAATTTAATTCCCAGGTCCTAGAGCCATTACACTTTTATTTCTAATTAAAGTAGCCTTGTCAGTGTGTGTGCATAAAATTAGTCCCATTGCTTTTTTAACTGCTTAGGTAAAGTTGAATTCCCACCCCACAGTTGTGTGCCTCCGCCAACCGGTCAAATTGCAGTTTACGGCCATGTCTTTCTAGACTTATATAACATCTGTAGTGAACACACTAAGGAATTGAATAAAAGGTATAAATTGCATTTTTTGGCTATATGGAAGTTATCGAAGATACATATGTATGATTCCAGTGATAAATTGATTGATGAAGGATTATCATCGTGTAAGGTGTAAAGTGTACTTGATTACTATGTAAAGGAAGGATTCCTATAGAGAATAGCTACACAAAATATGGTGCTTATGTTTTCTCCTGCCATTTTAAGATGTCAAGCCTCTCTATGAGCTGGTAAAACTCACAGAATTACACTAGCAAGGCGCCGCCCGCTTTCTTTCATAGTTAACCAATTGGGCTGTTCAGACCAAGTGAAATGGTATAGGTGTATATGTGAGTGAATCTGACAAGAAAAGAAATTGATAATCACCTACAAACAATATAAATTATATATCATATGATATAAATGATCTGATTCTGTTAAATGATGAAATGTGAGTCCCATGTTTGCCAATCCATTTGATTTCTCTGCCCCTCTCCCTGCTGTTCTCCTGGAATTTCAATTCCCCACCCACCAGTTCCACATGATGAAATACCAAAATCTGCCCATCCACAATAACTATTAGAAATATAGGCCTATCACTGCAGTTTGTTATTGTGTTTGTTAAAGAGGTCATATGATGCTCATCAGGTTCAAAATCTTATTTAGGACTTGTACCAGAACAGGTTTACATGGTTTCATTTTCAAAAACACCATATTTTTGTCATTCTGCACATTGCTGAGGCTCCTCTTTTCACCCTGTGTGTTGAAGGCTATGTTTTAGCTATGGAGTGATACATCTTGTCTCTAAATGATCTTTGTTGGGAGTTGCACATACACAGTTTCCAGTTAATGACTACTAGCCAATCAGAAGCAGAGAAGGGCGGGTCGTGAGAAGGCGGTAAACACGGCTTCGGTTCAGCTGTATATCCCCTTACCTACTTAGCAACATGGACTGGAGCAAGAGTTTCAAAGTGGTGAGTTATTAATCTGTAACAGAAGTATCTTTCATCCATTAAGTTTTAACTGAGCTCTGTCTCTACATCACAGTAACAACTTCATGTCCATTGACTGCCTGGGGGGTAGCTAGTGTTTGGTAGGGAGAGGAGGTGTGTGCTGCAGCTAAGTGTTTTTCCACCAGTGTTTTTGAGGGTGTGTCGGACTAGTCGCTCAGCAAGCATTATGACACGTATTTTCATTGTGATGTCACAAGAAAGCGGAAGAAAAGGCTGGACTACAAACGAGCTGTTTTCAGGCAGCTGTGTTTTCTGTAGGAGATGGAAACTCCCTTTGGGGTGGACTTTGGGCTTTTTCACCCTGCAAACCTATTACAAGCTCAAAAAAGATATATAACTCAATAAAAATAGGGAAAAGGGCAAAAAGCATAATATGACCTCTTTAAATTACATACTTGTTCACATATTTGTCAGTTGTGTCTAAACAGAGGGACAGAGAGAAGCCCCTCCTTGCAGATTGTCATACAGTGCGATGGTCCTTTTAACTTCATTGTTGCGGAAGAAGCGATGCCCGCTTATCCAGGCAGATGTAAAAATTTATTTATAAGGTTCATGTAAAGATAAGCTCTATGTGTAATTAGAAAAGAGCAGAATCACTTAGAGAGTTGCCTGGCTGAGGGGTAGGAGGAGGTGACATTCTGACTTCTAATTATTTGGAGAATGTGGCCAGGAATTACACCTTGTACCTTTAAAAAACCTATTATATAGTCGCAATGACCTTTGTTCTTTGAGTCAAAAGTGTCAGCTATACAGTGTCTGACCAACTGTGAAATATGGTTATCAGTTCTTCAGTTATGGCCAAGAGGCAACCACCAGGGCTCCAAAAGCTATTCAATCCCCATAGACAACCCCTTGTTATATGAGATCTGCCTCGGATTCACGGGGCTCGGGGGCTGCTGGCTCTGCCTGCACTCTGGGGAGGGATGTCTCTGGCTGGGCTGGGGGACTGTTGGCCTGGTTCTCCCGCGTTATCACTCCCTGGGGGCGGGGAGCTTCCCGGCACGGCTTTCTGCTGTTCTTCCTCGTGGCGGGGTGCAGCTTCCCTGGGACATGCGGTCTGGGGTCCTTTGCGCTATGGGGGGTCTCGGAGTGCCCTGGCTACTGGGGGTGGGGGTCTCTGGGTGCTGCGCGGGTTGATCCGGTTGCAGTTTGGAGGGCTGCGGTGGGATTGTAGGGCGATTGTCGATGCATCTTGATGCATTGTGCTTTTTCCCTGGGCAGGGTCTCTGGATGGCTGCTGGGCGTTTAGTTTGTGCATTGGAGTCCGGGGGAGGCATTTCCTCGTTGGCTTGGAGGGACCTGTTTGCGTCCCTGTTTTGCTTCGTTGGCCTCGGATCCGTGCTTCCCCATTTCTCTGTCGGCCAGTTGTTGGACCCCTCTGGATACTGAAGTATGAAGTTAATTTTTGCAGTGTGGGTGCGGGGCAGGGCTGTGCTCCGGTTTATTCTGGGCTTGTGCCTGGAGTTCTCGGCCCTTGACTGGTGGGTGGGTTGTTGGTGGCATGCAGCTGAGCTGGTTGATATTGCCTCGTTGCTGGTTTGGCTGGTGTTGCACGGCGGCCTGGGGTCGTGATGTGAATGGGGGATGTCGGCTGGCACGGGCGGCCTTAGTTTTTCCGGCGGTTGGGGGAACGGCGGACTTTTATTGGCGGGTGCACGGTGACCTGCGTGTCGCGTTTGCTGCCAGGCTGGGACTTGCTGCTGGTGTTTCTCTCCGCTGGCTTTTGCCGTGGTGTTCTGCTGCTCGCTCTCTCTCGTTTGCCCGACCTGGCACGCGGGATTCACAGGGGGCTGCCGGGCATTGGGTGTCACCATGCTTGCGCAGTGCGCGCATTGGGCTCATCATTTGTGCATTGATGTTGATGATTGCGTGGCATTTGGCCGTTTTGGTTGTTCGCTGCGCGGCGGTGGGGTGCTGGGTGGGGGGGGGGCACTGGTCTATGTTGTGTTAGTGTTGTGTCGTTCACAGAACGTTTTGTTCATAAGACCTAATCGTGTGTATGACTCGGGAGGAACGGGTCTCAGTGAGTGATTCGTTGATTTTCACGCATCTTGGAAGGATCTTGGACTCTTACGTTCACTCGTCACACGGCAGCTGCATGGGCTCCGTCAGCACAGGAAACAGAATTGATTAGTTCACGACTCTCAACTGTGGGTCTCTAGGTCTGAGTCGTTCATTTTTCACGTGACAGCTCCTACTGTGGAGCAGGAATGAACCACTCATTCACCGCTCACATGGGTCCTCCGCAGTCTTTCGTTCATTCTACAGGCTGAGTGACTGCCGGTGTTCTATGCTGCCTTGTCGAAAAATGCTACCGTATGTGTTCCCATTTCCAATCCCATAAAGGTACAACTCTTACAGTATTATGATGTCTTCTGTTTTTTGATTATATTACATCATTTCAGGGGTAGCTTATTCTGACTAATATCCCCGATCAAATAATGCTCCCACTACAGAATCATTTTATATTGCACCACTACTCACTCCATGTGTACTGTAAGGAGATGGGGAGCATGTTGAAATACTATATTATGCCATCTTTATTTAAGATATCGGGGTAGCGTATTCTGATAAGACTAATAATGAATAATTATTTTAATATTGCTGATGATCATCCGCTGTCTCGACGGCATGCCCAACAGCAAGGTTGCACAGATTTATGGGCGTGGAAACAGACCGCGCTTGTAGGTCATGCGCATTCGCAGAACCGCTAAGTAGCAAATCTCATTGGTAGCATAAGTCGACAGAACACCAGCGCCGGATAATGAGAGGCAGGTCGCAGTGATGTTGTGCTAAGTTATAGTTTTAACACAGTAACTTTAGTCCTGCTAGTGTTTATTGCTAACAGCTGATGAGAGTTGTTCTGGGTCCACTTCAGAGCCCTGACAGGGTTCTACCTGGAGCGAATTACCTCTGATGTCGTCTCCTCTCCAAAACAAACAGATCCGGTCATTAAAAACAGTTGTAAACAGCTGTAAACAACTAACAGCTGATCCAGGTCCGCCAGAGAACGCAACGAAACTTTTAATTTTTATTTACCAACAGAGCCGTGCTGTTGTTTCACCGCTCGTGACTGGTGAACAACCTGCAGTGTTTGAGAGCGATGTGCTCATGTGTGTTTCTCTGTCTGCAGAATCCGGACCTGATGTGGCCCATTCTGCGTCCAGACCTGCCAAACTGCTGCGTTTATATGTGTTTATTTCTTTGTTCCTCTCTCTGTGCTGGAGTTCTTTAAGAACTTGGTGGCTTGATCCAGATTATTATTAAATTGGTTCAATTTTAATTAGAGTGTGTTTATTCATATAGTGTATCAAGCTTATTACTTCAATATATTACCGCGGTGAAGTTAGTTTTAAGTTGGATATTCGACAGACATTCACCCAGGATCCAGTGACGGCTTTTTAGTCAGTTCACCCAGTGACGGTTGTATAAGTGCGGTTAGCTCACCTCTGATGGCTCGCTTTTAACCAACGGGGGTTAGCTTAGGGACCATCAATAAATTCAAATTGTGAAAACAGTGTTATGGGAAAATCATTATTTATTTCAATAGCTTCCAAGTCATGTGACGCAGGGACTTCAAACCAATGCCGAATTGTAGTACTACACTGGGCAAATGAGACACACCTTCATATTTGATTTGAGTGCATTTTTTATTTTATTTGAATATTTATTCATAATTTATTGAAAAAAGTGCTGTTTTTTCAATAGCTTCCAAGTCATGTGACGCAGGGACTTCAAACCAATGCCGAATTGTAGTACTACACTGGGCAAATGAGACACACCTTCATATTTGATTTGAGTGCATTTATTTTATATGAATATTTATTTATATTTTTTAAAATTTTCAATAGATTCCATTTCAAATGATTCAGGGACTCAAAACCAATGCCGAATTGTACTACTACCCATTACACATATTACACACCTCTTGTACAACTGCAGTTGTACCACACAGAGTCAGTCATTTTCTTCCACAGCATTGAGCAGATTTCAAAGAAACTCAGTTTACACAACAGACATTCCCAGTTTCCTTTCTTTGCCTCTTCATATTGTGTGCTGTCCATTTCCACACACTGAGCATGGAACCACCGTTCACAGCCATCACACTGGACCTGTGAAATTGAAAAAAATCTTTCGTAACATATTTATATATATATTTATTTCAATGTCTGTTGCTTAGAGGTAGAGCGGTTGTCCACTACTTTAAGATATATGCCCCCTCTGTATTTGCTCAGAAGGCTGTGCCATTGTTGTGTGAGTGTGTGTGAACGAGTATTAGTTTCTTTCTCATCAGCAGTTGGAACCTAGCATGTATTTCTCTGCGTCACATGACTTGGAAGCTATTGAAAAAAACAGCACTTTTTTCAATAAATTATGAATAAATATTAATATAAAATATAAAGTTTACTCAAATCAAATATGAAGCAGTGTGTCTCATTTGCCCAGTGTAGTACTACAATTCGGCATCGGTTTGAAGTCTCTGCGTCACATGACTTGGAAGTTATTGAAAAAACCAGCACTTTTTCAATAAATTATGAATAAATATTCATATAAAATAAAAGATGCACTCAAATCAAATATGAAGGGGTGTGTCTCATTTGCCCAGTGTAGTACTACAATTCAGCATCGGTTTGAAGTCTCTGCGTCACATGACTTGGAAGTTATTGAAAAAAAACAGCACTTTTTTCAATAAATTATGAATAAATATTCATATAAAATAAAATATGCACTCAAATCAAATATGAAGGGGTGTGTCTCATTTTTCTAGTGTAGTACTACAATTCGGCATTGGTCTGGAGTCCCTGTGTCACATGACTTGGAAGGTATTGAAAAAAAAGGCATTATTTTCAATAAATTATGAATAAATATTAATATAAAATATAAAGTTTACTCAAATCAAATATGAAGTGGTGTGTCTCATTTTCCCAGTGTAGTACTACAATTCGGCATCGGTTTGAAGTCTCTGCGTCACATGACTTGGAAGCTATTGAAATAAATAATGATTTTCCCATAACACTGTTTTCACAATTTGAATTTATTGATGGTCCCTAAGCTAACCCCCGTTGGTTAAAAGCGAGCCATCAGAGGTGAGCTAACCGTCACTGGGTGAACTGACTAAAAGCCGTCACTGGATCCTGGGTGAATGTCTGTCGAATATCCAACTTAAAACTAACTTCACCGCGGTCAATATATTTACGATATTAATATTTTACTCATGAATAGGGACGTTAGGCTGCTCTATGAATGAGAACTTTAGAGATAATGATAGTAATTATATACATAAGCCTTTATATGGCTGGTCTGGTTGTATACTCGGGAAAGATTGTAACAATGGAAGGATTTAGCCTGAGTAGTGGTGATTACATATTGACAACATATTTCTGTGGTTTTTACATGATTTAAATTTGGTTGCGGGCCCAGGGGGGTTTATATAATGATGATATACAGTAATCAAGAGGTGAATTTGTGCATTATACTTTGTCAAATAAAGCAAGCCAGGCAGCCTTCCGCGTTTGAGAACGGCGCTGTTTTTTAATCGCCCACTAGAGGGCTGCAGCGCCGCAATAACCAGCCTAGTTCAAATGAACGAAATGACTCAAAAAAAGATTAGTTCATTTTAATGAACGAGTCTGTCAAAAGACTCGAACTTGCCATCAATATGTTGTGTGCGCGCCGCGGTCGGTCCGGGCGCTGCTCTTCCGCGGGTTACGTTTCTTGCCTTCCGTTGGCGTTGCGTTGTCAACTGGCATTTGGATGGTCGTTTTTATTTTATTTCTTTAATTTAATTATTAATTTATTTATTTTGGGGGGCGTCTGTTGGTTGCGTCGGGGTCTTCCGCGTTTGCATCGCAGTGCATCTGGGAGTCTTATTTTTTTGATTTATTTTTATTTTTATTTTTTCTTTCTCCCACCCCTATTGGCTACTGGGTTCTTGCCTGCCTGTTGCTGGGGTAGGTGTGGCACAGTCGTGGCATCCCACTCTCACTAACAACTACATTCTTTAACAGACTTATGCGCACACAGGTACACACACACACATACAGACACATTCACCCACACAGACACACACAGTCTCACACATAGAAACAAACTAATTTAGGTTGTCCCTGGTAGAATTATTCTTGATGCTTTTCTTTCAGTTACTTATTTAAATTAATTGTTATTATTCCAGCTCTTATGGCTGTGTTGTGTTGCTTATTTAGTATGCCTGACTGTTTTCATTTTCTCTTAGTTGTCTTACTATGTCAGCTGTTTATTGATGCTGTTCTGCTTGTTGTCTTTTACTATTTTATATTATTATTATTATTACTATTATTTTAATTGTTTGTTTGTTTGTTTGTTGTTTTTCTCCTCCCCAAGCCCCCCTCTCTGTTCTATTGCTGGTTTTGTTGCTTTCTGCAATTGGTGATTCCCTCTGCTATTCCCTGTTGTCCCCACCTTCCATCCCCCTTCTCTTACAGGTGTTGTCCTTTCTCTGTGCTGTCTGTTTGTGCCCCCCCATCCCTGTGTCTGCCCACCTGTCCGGCCCGGTGACAAATCAATACATAATTAAATAAATAATAAAACAGACAAAGGAGTATATTAATACTCTCTTGTTAAAGTAAAGTAAAGTAGTAATCTGTCTGGCACAATATGGTATCCAGGTCATCATACTCTATACCAGGCTGCTGGGCAGGACAGGTTTTTAAAAATAAGAAAAAAAGAAAGAAGCAGCACTTGAGATATTGCATTCACAAGAACGGGATGGGCTGACAACCCGAAAACACAATGCCTCCGACCAGAGGCACAGAGGCATAAACGTTAGATGCAGTATTTATCTCAGGATGTGGAATGTTATAGTGGGTTTGCTGCACTCCCCTGACTGCACACGCTTGAAGGCAGCAAGAGGAGGAAGGACTGAATTTTAATTACATTCTTCTTAGAAATAAGACAATATTGAATCCAGCACTTAATTAAATCCTTCCCAGTTAAACGTTCTATCAGTGCAGAGGCCCAATTAAAAATCTAACCCTAACCTAATCCTATCTAGGCTGACATGTACCTTCAGCTGCAAACAGTGCATTAATATGTTAACTTACTGTGGGGGTTGGCTCCAACAGGCAGTATCATCCATCTGTGACATTTAACTGCTGTAAAATTGTATTTTATTTAAACAGGTGATATTGTGAAGAAATAATTAGGGTTTGGTGTGGAAGTTGTTCCGGTTTATTAGAAGACACTAATGACTTATTTGGAAATGGTCCTGAATAAATTAAAAAAATTTGATCCGATAGAAAGCGATAGAGATCTGACTTCCTGCACAAGACAACATTTACTGTAAATTAGGAGGCTAATGGTGCTGCATATCTGTAGAGATCAAAACACATGATCTTGTATCTTGTATGAAAATGTATCCATTAAATCAATGTGTTCAATGTTTTTTTTATAGGAATAGATTTTTAAAAAATCTTTTTGTGCGGGTTGTGAAATGACCCATTAAATATATCTAAAGTGCGGTCACTGAACACTGCACCCAACTTGACATTTAAAAGATAGTATGCATTTGCAGTTTTTTGTGTATTAATGGCAAATGTCAGGAGAAATAAAGGACTTTGAGATTAAGGTAGTTTTGATGAAAAGTTCTTATGACACTTTCATTGGTTATTAGAGTAAGCAAATGAAAAGGATTGAGCTGTTTAAGTGGATTTAAAAAAAAGAATGAATTTATTTTCCCCAATAGCTTGATAACTTTTTTATGTATTAGTCATGAATGTAGTCATGTAAATGCTTTAAAAAGTTATTTAAAGAATGGAGTGTATGATGAGCATATAGATTTATGACACATGATGCCCTCTCAATATTCATCAATCCACCTTTTTCTCTTCTGAGGCAGATTCTGACGCCACAGCTCAGTTTATCAGCCAATATCGATACTCTCTTTCCCCCAAATTTAAGTTTTACCTCACTGTGTGGAACTCATTGGAATCATTTTTATGATTCCAAGGTAAGATGTTGTGGTGCTAAAAACTATTTCGACATTATTCATCTTCACTGACATCCACCACAAGAGCACCGGGGTGTTTTCTGCACACAAAGAAGGACCAGCGAGTGTCTCACATATAGATACACTTTACTTACACATTCAAATATATATATTTTTTACATTTCTGGATAGAATAATTCAGAAACATTCAAAATAAGGTAAGCCTATCTCTTCTTTCTTTGTGCACAAGAGAAATGTCCTTTACTCTTTTATCATAATTGGCCGAAGTTTTCTCACATGTCTCTCCTTTTGAATCATGCAGATCCAACTTTCCTGACAGCTGCAAGGCGAGAAATGGAGTAGCCTAATTAACATAGATGCAAATTACAATCAAAATTGATTTAATAACCCTGTCCTTGTGGCACTTTAGTCTAATTGCTGTTTTGGGGCAGCTCTCTGTCATTGTACATAACAACCCCCGGAGGATAAAACACCACAGCGGGCTCCTCGGGCGCACTGACGGGGACCAAGACGTGCCCTTGCTCGTTCATCTCCTGCTTTGTGGTGGCTGTGATCGGCCTTATTGTCGGCGAAGTCATCCGCCAGAAGAGTTTTTTCAGCGCTTTCCTGAACTCTCTCCTCATCAGGCAGTACAGGATGGGGTTCAGGCAGCTATTGGAGTGCGCCAGGCACACGGACACGGGGAAGACGTACACCTGCGTGGTGTAGTACTCATAACTGAAATGAACCACGTTCAGTTTGATGAGAATGCCCCAGGCTGTCAGCGCCTGGTTGGGCAGCCAGCAGAGGAAAAAGGATAACACCACGATGGTGACAGACTTGGTGACTTTGGCGCGTCGTTTGGCGCTCGATGTGTTGATGTTTTTGGAGGTGATGAAGCGCAAAAGGAGCAGGTAGCAGGCTGAGATTATGCCCAGCGGCACCACGAAACCCAGCAGCACTTTCTGAGAATGGTAAAGTCCCAGCCAGAACTGCGCGGTTCCGTTGGTTTCCGGGAATTTGACAAGGCACAGGTCCTCATTGGAAACCATGACGGTTGTGGAGAAAACTGCGTGCGGCAGAGCTGCGGAGACAGCGGCGAACCAGATGAAGACGGTGATGCAGCGCGCGGAGCAGCAGTGTGGCCGCCGCCGCCTGCCCTTGAGCGCAGAGGCGAGCGACCAGTACCTGGCCACGCTCATGGCAGTCAGGAAAAACACGCTGGCATACATGTTCATAGCTGTCACATAGGAAACTATCTTGCACATTGCTTTGCCGAAAGGCCACGTAAAGTCCAGCGCGTTTTCCACTGCCCAGAACGGCAGAGTCAGGACGAACTGGAAGTCAGTCACAGCCAAACTAGTTACGAAAAGGTTGATGGAAGATTTTTTCCACACATGTTTCGACTTCATTAGGTACAGGACTAGTAAGTTCCCAACCAGACCCAGCGCGCAAACCAGCGAGTAGATGACAGAGATGATAATCCTCACTACAGCGGCACCATCTCCCACAAAATATGTTCTTTCCAATTCTGACAGGTGGAAGTAGTCGCAGTACGAGCTGTTGGTCGTGTTGAAAATGCAGCTTAAGTTGACACTTGCAGCATAGACTATCCCTGCTGAGCCTTCGTAATTAGTGTCAGCAAATTCTCCAGACATTTTAACTTTAATTCCCGAGGATGTTTACAAAAGTCATGCCTATAAATCCAAAGGCTCCTGGGGAAAATCCTTAGATTTTATGTTCTTGCCTAGCTATATTACGTAAATGACAGCCTACTTAAATAGCCTTGAAAAGCTGTCTGTGTTTTCTGTGAATCCAAATAAACACAAAATAACTGAAATGTTGCTGTGCATTCCTTACAGGTGAAGAGCTCCTTACAAGGCTGTCGTGTTGTCCCAAGATTTTCTCTGTGCGTCTCTCACCTCTCCAAACGTCAGAGCGTCATGGCGCGTCAGGGCGCAATCTGGCGCTGTCCTTGGTTCTGATTAAAGACCTATGTGGGAGGGGGGATCCTGCTAGAGTGGCCCAGTGTGCGTGATTATCTAAGGTTTCACGCTATGTAGTGCCATATAGGGTGCACTATCCCAGAAAAGCTCAGGAACAGATGTGGGGGTAGGCAGGCTCTCAGATCTTTTGCTGCTAATTATTGAGGAGATCATCCCGGTTGACCCAAACCAGGTCATTGATATTTACAAACACATGGCCAAAATAATAATATTCTGGTCCCACCACCCTGACTAAGCTCTTCTATATAGGCCACAGCTTATTCTCTTTAACATCACGTGTGTGTGTGTGTGTGTTTAAATGTTTAAGTGCATAGCTCCCCATGTGTTTTATATTAATCTTAACTAGGGTTTGGAACTGTTTTAGCAAAAATGCTTTGCATGATTTTCTGTCTAGACTGTATCAAAACTATTGAAACTGTGTGTATTTCATTTGTTTTACATGTAATCCAAGTGTTGTTGAATTGATTGTGTAAATACATTTTACTGGGCATGTTGCTTTACTCAGTGGATCAGATCAATAACTCATAAGCGAAACATTGTGAAAAGACAAACGTCTCTTTCCTTCCAGCTACAACCCAATTTTAACCAAAACGAGCCACCCGAGCTGGACAAATAACATTTCTATTTATCTACAGCCGAAAAGAGATACTACAAAAATATTCAATAACTCCTCTGTTATGAAGTGTAGTGTCCCCAAAATCACATCAATCAGTGTTCTCGATGGTGAGGGTATGTGGTGATTTTGCATTAATCAATGAATCATTCGCTTTAAAAATAATACAACAAACATAGCCTAAGTAGCGAGGAGACAGTTAAATGGAAGTAGACCAGCTAATGATACAGGAATGAGGCAGGTGCTGTTGTGTACTGTTTGCGTCTTTTACTGTATAAATGTGTGGCATGTCTCTGATTGAGATTGGAATACGTGTGAACCATCTGTAAATAGAGCAATATCGCCCCCTCCTGATTATGTCCAGTCAATCAAAAGTAGTGGGCATGTGGATGACTAAGGCCCATAAAATCCATGTGTTTTGCAGAGACTGGCTCCATTCCTTTACTGTTTGGGGTCCTGCAGACTGCTATATGAGTAAAAATGCTCATAATTGTTTTAAAATCTAGTTAGGCCATTTAGTTATATATTTTCTTCTCACCTTATTACAGTACAACCCAATAAGTTTCTTTGAAGTGGTCTACCCTTCAGTTACAGGTTTGTTGGGGGTGACAAAATGCAGAATTCCCTTAAAGCATTGTTATTACAACAAATAAGGAAATATTTCATGTTTAATATGTTATAAGGGCTATGCATGGACAGATATTTATTTATTTTCTTGTTTTTTTGCCAAATAGTAATTCACGGACAAATTCACAGTATGTTAACCTACATGGTGATCATGGTCATTTAGTCTGATAAGTCCCAATAGACTTATTGGGGATTTGGGAGTGCTGCTTAAAACCTAAGTAGATAAAGAGCATGTGATACATGCAACACAATATCCAGAAGAAAATACAAGCAGAGAAAGTAGCATTGGTACAGAATTAATAATGGTACTGATAATTATAGTAATATTAATAATATTAATAATAGAACTAGTAATATTGTAGTAGCAGATATTGTGTAGGAACTGGAGGGCAGCAGATGACTTGCAGCCCCAGATCCAGACTCCAGGAACACCTGCAGAAAGTGATAGGAGGAAAGGAGAGGAAGAGAGACAACACGTGGGAGAGGGAAAAGTCAAAATAGTAACATGCATTAATTGGATAAGGTTGCACACAGAAGGAAAGAGAGAGGAGCTCAGTGCATGATCGGAAGCACCCCTGCAGTCTAGGCCTTAAGTAGGATGGTTCAGAACTCACCTGAGCCAGCCCTAACTATGACCTTTGTCAATGAGGAAAGTCTTAAGCCTACTCTTAAATGTGGAGATGGTGTCTGCCTCCTGACCCAAATGGGACCTGATTCCACAGGAGAGGAGCTTGATAGCTGAACGCTCTGGCTCCAAGTCTACTTTTGGAGACTCTAGGAATCACAAATAACCCTGCATTCTGGGAGCGCAGTGATGTGGTGGGGCAATAAGGTAGTATGAGCTTTTTAGGATAAGATGGTACCTGACCATAAGAGCTTTGTTGGTGGCAGAAGGATTGTAAACTCTATTCTGGATTTTACAGGAAGCCAATGCAGAGATGCTAATACAGGAGAAAGATGATCTCTTTTCCTGGTTCTTGTCAGAACACGTGCTGCAGCATTCTGAAACAGATGAAGAGCCTTAAGGGACTTATTCAAGCAGCCTGATATGATAGAATTGCAGTAAT
>NW_024041151.1:11970168-11989954 GCF_014851395.1 Micropterus salmoides
TGATTGTTGAGTTGAAGGCCAGCCAAAGTAATCCGCAGTCCTCATCTTTAATGTGCCACGTGCGTTTGTTTGTTCTCTTTTTTTTTGGGCGTGAGTTGTAACATCACAGTCAAGAGTTAACTAGGTGTCGGAAAGCTGCACCTTTTAACTCCCCTGCAGCTCTCTGTGTAGCTCAGACAATCACCCATTCTTTATAATAACAAACAGCTGTTTCTGTGCAGGTTCGCTCATTCCTTCATTTCACCTGCATTTTCTTGACAAAAGTTGGTTTGGAAACCAGCATTGCCTGCCATAACTGGCAACGACTTCAACGGCACGGTGTTTCGGTTTAACCGGTGGCCTTGTTAACTGGTGACCGTTTGCCGAATGCGTCTGTGGTTGTCATAGGACAGCTGTTGAAAACAGGAAGCGAATACGTAGCTGTCCCCGCGAATGTCCCCTTTGTAGTTGTTCATTTAAAAAGTCAAAACATACATTTTCTAATTTGTCTTTGGAGTCGCGCGTGTGTGTGTAAACCTGTCACGTACCACTTTGTCACGCTTTGAACGCTGTTTGTTGTTACGGAAAATGTTGAAAACAGGAAGAGGGCAAGTTGCTCTTCCTGTGAATGTCAAACATTATCTCTAATAATTATTCTAAATACACATATTTGTCCTTGGAGTCTGTGTCTGTGTCAGTAAACACATGTCATGTAGAAAAACGATCAGCCTTTTAAAACGAATAAAATAAAAGTAATTTTTGTCACGGGAATCTAACTCAGATCAATGTGGGAAATTTAATCAAATTGGGATCGATATTCCACTAGCCTGTCATCACCTCGCACGCCGCTGTCGGCGTGGCGTAAAACAACTTCTGGAGCATAGCCAGCCATCACTCTTTAAAAACGGGAGACACAGATCAACTTGTGACCACACTAACCAAGACCATGTCCGTATTTTCCTTGTTCCCTTCACAACCAAGCCGCCGTTTATCACAGAGTTGTTTACAAGATGTCGATGGGCAATATTTATGTTGATAGCCTACTTAAACATGTAGCTGACTATGGTTATGGATGATTTATTTTATTTTTTGTTTCTAATTCGGTAATGCTTGTCAACAATCAACCCCCCATCTCGGATCCTGGAAGTCACAGTTGGTTCCTTCTGTAAAATTTCTGCCCTGGTTAACTAATTAATGAAGGTTTAATTATTGTTCATACCGCGTAGTGGTAGAAAATCACATTTTTGACATCTCCTCCTAGACCGTAGCTCCGATTGCCACCAAATTTTCAGTGAATCATCATTAGATCAAGCCTATTAAAAGTTGTATACAGCATGTCAATATCTCAATTACTTTTCAAGATATGGACCAATGAACTTTGAAAGGGGCATAGCGCTGGACATGAATGACCACAAATCAGCAACCGTAATCATCACAAAACTCACAGGATATGTTCAGATAGGTGCCCCGGATATACCTGGACAGTTTGATGTACATACGTCAATAGGGGGCGCTACAAGCGCAAGACAGGAGCTTGGCATTACAGAAATTACACTATAAATCCCTTATTCATTCTCCAATCATCACAAGTCTCTCAGGATATGTCCTCATAAGTAACTGAAACATATGCCCTGAAGGTTTCATTGAAATTGAACACCCGGGGGCGCTATAAATGCAAACAAACTGCAGGAGATAAAACGCAAAACAGGCTACAAAATGCATATTTTTTGTCCAATCAACACAAAACTTCAAGGATATGTCTACATCAGCACCTCACACATATCCTGAAAGTCTCATTCAAATTGATCATAGGAGGCGCTATAAGTGCATAATAATTGGATGTGGAATGAAACAAATCCAGCTATAGCTCAGAAAATGCTTGTCCAATCGTTATAAAACTTGCAGAATGTGTTTCGTAACAATGTTGAACCATGTGTGTGTGTGTGAAAATTTTTTTGATGGCGATATTGCGCAAAAAAGGGATGAACCTGCGAATTGCCGCTTGCGGCTATATTAGCGATTGTTTTTGTGTTGGCAATCTGCTTTTCTCCATTTGCCGTGAGCTGGAATGAGCTAGAAACATGAAACTTGGCACAGTAACTCTAACAGATGTGCTTGCACTGTCACAGAAATATTACACCAATCGGCCTCACGGTGGCGTTGTAAAAATTACAGGCTTTGAAAGGCCACCTGCTTCACACCATAAATCTGATTGACTTGAAATTTCTCACAGAAGTCCAGCTCAATGTGCTCTACAAAATACCCCCAGGGCTAGAGCAGCACCTTTATACCGCAGCCAAAACGCCATCATAACTCACTGATACTTATAATTTTAGTCTCATGTGCAATAAAAGTCAAAGAGGATTAACCCTAACCTGACAGTTGATATTTATAAGATCCAGACATGATGATGTGATTGGACAGTGATATTCATTAAATTAGCCTATTATTACTTTTGTTACATTAGTACAGGAGCATCTCAAATCTAAAAAAATATTTAATATAGTGGACAAGTTAATTGTGAGCACCAGAACCAGACTGAGAGATTAAAGAAACTTTTGCAGGTGTTTTCAGTTAATTAGCTGATAAGAGCTCTTCTCAGGTCGACATTTCTGTATAATAAATAATTTATTCTGAAATTCTAATAAATTTTGGGATACTAGAATTTTGATTCTATGAGCTGTAAGCCCTAACCATCAATCATCAAGATTAAAATGAAAAAAGGCTTGAAATATTTATAAGATTATATTTTTTAATTAAATATTGGAAGAAAATGTTTTTCCACGATTTTAAATAATTTTCCAGTAGATGCACCTATAGGCTACTTGGTATATTTGTCATCAAGAGGAAATGTCTTCTTACTTTTTCTCATTCACTCATCTCTTTCTAATCTTTATCACTATATTTCAATTATTCTTTCTTCTTATCTAATGTGCTGAGATCAGCTGTAAAAAGCCCTGAGATGATCATTTGATACAAGCTCCGACACAATGTATTGAAACTATGCGAATAAGCAGAAAATCTCTAATAGCGAGATAATATCACCTAATAACAATAAACTAGCCAGCAATACAGTCACTTTACTGAAGTGTTAGTGAACCGCCGACAAGTGTTTCAGGTTTGAGTCCGCAGCTCTGTCTGACGCTGCTTCTCTCTGTGAACGGCCGGTGAGGTTTACCTCTCCGCGTAAAAAACTTTGTCCATAACATCAGCTGGTTAGTTACTAGTTAGTTTTTATATACAGTCCATGGTTAGTTAGCACGCTCGCTCACTGAGGGGCCGCTGGTGAAACAGCACAACAGCCCTTATCACGACGACAAAGAAGAAGAGTTCTGTTTCTTCTTCTTTAGTGTGTATTAGCGGTGGGCAAACCGGCTGAGAGATGCATTACCGCCACTGCGGTAAAAGAGCTGTTGCTACGTTGTTTTGCCGCTCCAGTCAGAAAGACGGAGGGACAATGAAACAATTGAACTTACTTAAAAAACCTAAAAGTTCCGGGGCTTTTGACAAAATATTCGGGGCTTAAGCCCAATTAGCCACCCCCTCTCCGCCTATGGTCTGATGTTTGCTGTATGAGACACTATGATTTCCCGAAAGGACTAATAAATATCTATCACCTATGAACGTGCACAACTGATCCCTTTACCGGGTAATACAATCCACCCTCCATGAAGGTTATAATATTCAGTTTTTTGTTTTAAAGGAGTGCTGATTTAACTTTTTTTTTTTTTCATAATAAAGTGTTTTTTATTTGGTAGCCTATCTTGTTGCCACATTCATTCTAGGGCTGGAAATAAATATTGTATAAATTACTGAAGCTTTGGAGCTATTATTGGTACTCACACAATTTCCAGAATCATTTTAATGTACCTTAACCTCCAAAGCACTAGATGGGGTCAGTGATCTAAAAACAATGTCAGTTGTGATTACTGCTGACCTTTGTTTGTTCTTGAAGTCTACATGCCACAGTAACTTAAACCATGACAGATAATTAAATGTATACATACATAAGTAGTATAGATTGACTGAGGCAATGCATTACATACAGGTTAGTGTATAAACATTATCATGTTATCTAAAAAACGGGGTAAATGTTAAAGTTTATGTTTTCATAGTATATTTCAATTTAGCCCAGTGTTTAGTTGGAGAAATTAGCCTACCTCTGGGGGTTAGTTAACAAGTGGCTTTATGGAATTCCCTGGGTGATACATTTTTACTGTGCAGGTTCATCAAATCAGATGTGAACACTACTGTGGAGTTTCTTGAAAGACCTACTCGAAAAGGAATGTAGCTCTGGTTTAAAAACTGATATCTTACAAGTCCTTTGAAATAAACAAGAGACACAGTTTTGGAGGCTGTTTTTTATTTTTTTTTTATTTTACAACAATAATATGCTGTAGTCTAGTTGTGGAGGAATACATGGCATGAGGTTTACCATAATTTACCACAAAAATGCTGCACAGACTCATTCAGACAAAACTGTCATCCATGCCCCCAAACAAGGGAAACGGCACAGGCTATGTAGATATGGCTAATACTGAGGTGTTGCCCCATTTGCAACAACTCTGTATTACTCTCTAATTTGGTCTGTTTTTAAAATCAATTTGCACCTTGCTATATATTTTGTGACCCCAAATATGCAAATATTGGATTCTCCAAACATTTTACTTTTATTGGCAGACAAAAGACATCTGCCAACTCAAAAAATACGTTTAGGCTACATGAATAGTTTGACATTTTGAATTCACTTTTTGTGCTTTACAGAGAATTGAATGAGAAGATCAATCATAGCCAGTTAGCATAGCTTAGCGCAAAGACTGGAAACTGGGAGAAGCTGCATTTGTCCCACAGTAACAAAATCACTGATTAAAACATTAGCTACTGTATGTTTTCAAACGAGACATAAGTGTAAAAACGACACGACACTGTTACAGAGAGTTATGTGCCTGGCAAACTCACTGACACAAGAAGACTCCAGGAAGTCGCTGCACACGCCATGAAATGAAAAAACAGTTAGTCCAGCACATGTTTTTAAACTTCAGTTTTTGTAGGATTAAACAAAATATATTATGTGTTTATAAGTTGATTAGATTTTACCACAGAGTCAGGCAAACTGTTTCTTTATTCATGATAGTGGTAATTCATCCCTTCTAACGACTTTTATTTTAAGGTTTTGTTAAGGCATAGTCAATAAGAGAGTAAGGCCTCCGACTACTGAGGGCACAAATGAGGTTAAGCTCCTTATTTCCGACATTTCCGCTAGCATTTGAAGGCAGCACCAGGCCCACAACCGCAGCTGCCCACGGAGCTTTCCGGGTTCGTCAAACGGCGTGTTTCACTCATCGGCACTGGACAGGTGTTCGTCTAAATGACCGGTGTTTGAGTTGTTTGTTTTTATTCAACAGCTTTAAAATCACCATGAGAGGCCTGTGGAGTTATCGGCTCTGCTGCAGTTCACCACCCCCCAACAACAACAACAACAACAAGAGCAGAGTCAGCAGAGCGACGCGCATTATTTCTCTTGATATGTGCTTTCCTTAGGAGGGCGTAGACGTTTCAGTGTGGGTTTAAATCCCTTGCTGTTGCGATTTTCTGCTCTCGCACATCGGAAACTAGCAGCGACATCCCAAGGAGGAGCGTCCGTAAGCTACCCCTGGTGTTTATTACAAGAGAGGACGCACCGCGAGTCAGAGACTGACAAGAGCAAACATGTTCGAGGCGAGAGGAATCTCCTTTGTCTTGCTGGACATAGCCTGTCTTATCATAGGTATGTATTTAAATGCCTTTTACTGACTGCGGTGGACTGTTTGTTAGTGCTTTTATTGATATAAGCCGATTTGTGACTTGATATAATCCAACTGTTTGGATATTAAACAGTTTACCATCACGTGAAGGGAGTGGTGAGCAGATTGTAACCCGCAACTGTGCCTTGGTGACAACAGTTTTATTTTAACCTCTAACATTAATGGTAGCACTAACCAAACAATATGTTTCTGTCATTTGCAACATCTGTATGTCTGTGGGTAGGTTGCTACATATGTTTCTGTTAAGAATGACATGCTCTTTGTTTCCATTGTATGCAAATTAGCGATCAGATGCTGACAAACATCTAGGGGCTAAACAAATTATGCTATTTTGTAAGTGCAACAATGTTTAATAATGCATTAGATACACTAACACTACAATCCCCAGCATTATATTCAGTATACTGAAGTACTTGCCTAATTATATAATGTTTCCATAATTAAAGGTTCTATTTTGTGCCTCACTACTGTTTCATTTTCTCATAGTCCAATTCTAAGTCCACATATGTGCCTGATTTCTCATTTAAACCAAACATTTAACAGTTTTCTAATATTAATTCAAGGTATTGCTGAGATACTATCTTATAAATTGGCCTTACTATCTTTCTCTGTTTTTAAACCCACTGACCAGCACCTACATTTTCTGGTTCATGTGACCACACATCTTTCCCTCAAATAGTCTAAAATCACTTCAATGCAGGGTACTTGTACTCATATCAGGTCTGAAACTGTATTCAGATTTAAATATGTGTAAACTACAGTATATCAGTTCATTTTACCAGTCATTATCTTACATAGGGATGCACCGATTTTCACTTTTTCAGTCCTGATACCGATACAAATAGCTGGGCGTAAGTACACTCATAATTGAATTGAATAGATCGACCCCCTTGCCACCAATACCTGATCCAGATATTTGAGTCAGTATCTGCTGATATCACTATCAGATCAGTGCATCCCTAATTTTACATTTAAAACCACTGTGAAAGTTTGGTGACACTTTTGAAATGTCTTAATTTTTCTGTATATTGAATTGAATGTATAATTGTATGAGTAATATATGCCTTTTTATGTTTTTAGTTTTATCACTGGGACTTTATTGCTTTTTCAATCTGATTATGAATGATTGATTACTTTCCATCCTAATTGTAGGGTTAAATTGACAAATTGACTTTGTTTCAGAGATCCCCTCCAGACACGTTTTAAAACATACAAATGCTCTGCTTGGAATAATAATTTGTGTCTAATATGGTTTTTCCACAAAAATGTTCAACTACCTATTTCAAATTCTTAAAATGACATTCACGCTAGTGCTTCCAGAATCTGTGAATATGCAAATACTGTTTGTTTCGTGAGTGCAGGGGGGGTATTAAAATATTGCTAAACCTCTAAGACTACAGACTTATTTTATATTGCACAATGTTGTAAGTGCCTTAAAGCCAAACGTGTGCAGCAAGACACAGCATGACTGTACAGTCAGTGTGCTGTTCTGAGAACTGATGCAGAAGCAAACTTGATTATTCTGCTAATGGCACAGACTATTAAATTATAGAAAAGCATCCAGGCTGAGGCTGTTTCCATGTCATGCACTGCTGTATATTACTAAACATGCGCGTGTAGTGAGGTTTAGCTCGTGAGAATACGACTTGAGAAGTGTGAGAACTGAGATGGTATTAATTTTCTGAAGAGGATAATGTGCAGGGAGAGATGATATTTGTCCTGGTTTGCCGAGACAGCTCATTTAATTTGTTTTTAACAAAATTACTGAGCAGGCTGCTCAGGCTGAGTCTGGATAAAAGGATAAAATGTTACAAAATACTTAACGTGTATTCTAAATACATTAAATTATTCACATTTTTCTTGCAAACTCTCTTAGTCGCACAGTTATAAAAAATGAGAACAAGTTAAGTCCAACACTGAACTCTTGTGACTTGGGGGTCCTGTCGTGTGTGTTTCTGGCATTTCCAGCTGTTGTAGCCAGTCAACTTGGGATGGCACAGCTGACAGTGTCAACAGCTGCAGACATAGCAGACAGAACAGAAATACCAGACAGAATTAAAAAGTAGTTCATAGGTAGTTTGTGGGTGAAAGTATATCTTGCGTATTCTGCCATTTTGCGGCTTGTTACTATGCATTACAGCTCAATAATGGTCCCTCATTTTCTATTCGAATGGACGAACAACTGTGTCTTCTCCCCACTATACAATGGGCTAAACAGGCCAAACAACCAGAGAAATGACAGCGGCATTTCATTCACACTTTGAACTGTCAAAACCTATTAGCATAATCAGTCGTCTTTATGCTATTCTCTATAGGGAGCGCTTAGCTATGTCCACAGCTCCTTTCACACCAATGTGAGTCAGTGCTCCAACTAAAAAAAATCTTCTCAATGCCCTCTGCTGGAAAAACTGCCCAAAGATAACAGAATTTGTTGTTGTGATGAAGTCACTGCTGTTGAGTGTGCAATGAACAGTGTTGAGCTCAGTAATTCAGTGTTCAGGGGCTCACTGTCAAAGGATATGTCTGGTAATATATTCTGTTTTTCTGATTGTGAACAAATTTCATGAAAAGCAAACAAAACTAACAATGATTTGATGCTAATAGCAAGTATTGTCTATGTAGCTTATTCTTTACGTACCATGAGCTTCATTGTTGTCTGAAAGCTATTAAAAAAAACAAGAATGAGCCACACTGGATGTTCAGGCCAAATTCAATGCTGAAGATGGTGCCAAATAAATGCACAATTTTCTCCCGTTTGATAGATATATACAAAATTGTGAGATCTGTTTCTAAGGATTAAATTCTTCAGCAGCAACATATCTGCTTGGGTTTGAGTGTAACGTCTTGATAAGCATTGTTGGTTTTGGTCTTTTCATTGAATTTAATGACAATGTGAAAAGAAAGAATAAAGCCAGTTTATTCTTCCTTTAACTAGACTGCTAGAAAGGTTGGGATCTCTCATTTCTGTCACAAAGATTTAATTTGGCACGTGTTCATTCACTTCTGTCTGAAAGATGACAGATTTGAAGACCTCAACACTTTGTTTTGGCGCCCTTACTTTCTTTTCCATGCTTTGTTTTTCCCCCTTTGACCTCTTCCTCCCGATCTCTCTGTCAACAGGAGGCCTGCCTCTGGCAGCCTTTAACCTGGGTAAGATCCACCCCTTTCAGAGGGGCTTTTTCTGTAACGACGACAGCATCATGTACCCTTTCCACAAGAGTACAATCACCTCCACAGTGCTCTACACTGTGGGCTTCGCGCTGCCCATTAGCTGCGTAAGTAGGAGCCACTCAAGGCAGGTTCAACAGGTAACGCACGACCTGTCCCATGGCAAATATGTTGACTTGTCAACCGAAGGAGTAACTTATAACTTAAATGCATTCCAAGGTGTGGCATGGCCGTGGCTCTGGTATGATGGTTTACTGGCACACCTACATGGAAAGCATTTGTGCTTTTCCTGCGACGGCAAGTCAAACTGTCTGCTGTGACAAAAGGTCTGTTGGGACCAACACGTTTCCAGTGCGTAATGTAGGATATATATTCAAAATGGCTAGCTATACAGATTATGATTTCAGTTGTTCAGTAGCTGTTGTATTAGCACCGCTACATCTTATTGAAATCCGATATGCACAATATATTTTATGTAGTTCTGATGCTGTTTCTTACCTCAGTGTGAGGCTTTTGACATGTTCAACAACATCAGCTCTTACAGTAAAAGGCAAAGGAGGATGTCCACTTAAAACAATTAATATAAAATAAATCGGCCTGAGTAAATGTTGAAACCTGTTACACACACACATGTACACACAAACACAAAAAACAGTCCTATAGCATATTTCTTTTACCAAAATCTCAGCTACAGCAGAATTTGTAGTCACCTTAAAGGTCAAAGTTTAGTTTCCAAACATCTTGATTATTTTTAATTGAAACAGTTCATCAAAAGAACCACTAATTAATTTAGCCATGGCTTACACATATAATCAAATATGGATTATATGACGTAATGTCAGCCTGGCTTTTTTAGGCTTTTGATTTAATCATTTGGTTTTTAGCGTCAGTCTATTGGATGAACTTCTATAACTGTTGTTAATTAGTGCAACAGACATGCAGGCTGCGTGCTGCGTCGCTCTGTTCCTTAAATAGCTGGAATGCTTTTCTGGAACAGAGCAATTGTTTTTTTGGAGATCGACAGGCAAGACAGGGCTTCTGGTGTGTGTGTGTGTGTGTGTGTGTGTGTGTGTGTGTGTGTGTGTGAGTGATTTATCTTTTCCTTCATCGTGTGTGATTATAATCCCAATCTGTTAATTATGGTCTTAAATGTTATTGTTTAAGTTTTAACAACTCACTTCATTGTTCACTGTGTGCCAAAGGAAGGTGAGAATATGTGGGAAGTTATTAGGGAGAAGTGAAGTGTGTCGGTTTGCCAAAAAGAAAAGAGGAGTGTGAGGTGTGTTTCGGTCACGCAAGGGCTCCGTGAGAGCGCTATTTCTTCTCTTTGTGAGTGAGAATTTAACAATGGGAACTAAAGCCACTCAAGAAACACAATGATAAAACACATGCTCTAATGTTTGACTTTTCTGTATTAACATCCACTCCTCATCAGCATTTAACTCTCTGATGCCTTGCGTACACTTTAACCATTAAAATTTGCATGCTGATGTTCCTGAAAGTTGCTGAGGACGCCAGTCGCTGCCATGAGAGGATGCAACATGTGGTGTGGCCCTCTCACACTGCTTTGCATTGGCACACAGTGTTGCATCATGGATAGGGGATCGAGGCCCAGTGACATGATTTTGTAACCTGTATTTTTTTCCCCCTTGTTTTCTCTCTCATTGCCTCTCTGCTAGCTGGACTCCCATTTGTAATACTCAATCTGAAACACACCCCTTTCCGCCGAGGCTTTTTCTGTAATGATGATTCAATCAAGTACCCCCATAAAGAAGACACCATTACCTATGAGTTGTTAGGAGGTGTTATGATTCCCGTCACAATCCTCACTGTAAGTGGCATCTGTTTTGTTTTCTGCTAACGTGTCTCTTTTATACTTGCATCCTTTACGTACTGCTTAACTTGATCCACTCCTAACTTCTCTTTCTATCTCTTTTCTTTGAATCCATGGTTGCTGCTAAACACATTATTATGTATAATGTGTTAATGTTTTAATTGCTTGCATAAGCCACCACTTCCATTAACTAAGTTTGTTTGCTAACTACATGCTGTCGAAAAAGTTTGTAGTTTTCAAAACTCTGTAACATTTGAAACAGAAAGGTGACCAGTGTGGCTGACTTTTATTTTGAAACTTACCAGCTATGAATACGTCTCCAGCGGAGAGACTCCGTATATAAACAGTGAAAATATCTTTATCGTTTTTTTTTTTTTTTTACTTTAGAAAAAGTTTCGATGCTTCAGGTTTCATCTTCAAAAAGAATTAAAACACCACAGTAAGAATAGACACTTATGCTTAATCAAGACCTAATCTTTTGTGACCCGTCAAGAGTAGCTCTTATTTCACCTATTGAAAGCTTTTACAGATACAGGTAGCAGAGCGGTAGCAATAAAGGCCCATCAGCAGCCTTTTGTGAGACAAGTGTAAGCCCTGTTACAACATTGTCTTGCACCTCAACCACAACATTTAAACAAGAGGACTTCATGATTCATTCCTCCGACGTATACAGGATGAACACATACAAGCTCAGATATGCAAAAAATTTTTACTATTGGATCTATTAAGGAGGATTTATTTTCAACTTTTAGATCAAACTAAATTATATATGTTTATTATTTTAAGTGGACATCATCCTTTGGCCATGATACTTTGAACCATGTGTGTTATCTCAGAATGGATCAGTAGTAGAAACACTGCCAATTCTGTCAAAACAGCATCTATAATGTTATGGAGAGTGTACTTAGTTAGACATTTTGGAAAAATAAGCTTATTCACTTTCTTGCTGTGAACTTGATTAAATACATTAAATATGAAGCTACAGCCGGGAGATGGTTGGCTTAGCGTAAAGACTGGAAGCAGGTGGAAACGGCCAGCCTGGCTCTATATCTAGTTTGTTTAATTCGTTAAAAAGCTAAAATGGTGTGGGTTGGCAGATTTTGTTACCCTCCAACAGATCCATTCTTGCGGTTTCCCCCCAGTTTTCAATTTTTATGCTATGCTAAGATAACTGGCGCTGGTGGTAGTTCCTATTTAGCATACTGACAAAGCAGCTGTGTCGATCTTTGCATCTAATTCATGGCAAGAATGTGTGTGTATATCCACCAAAAGTCAAACTATTCCTTTAAATGCTGTTTCACAAACGGAGAGCTTTTTGTGAAATTAGTGTAATAGGCAGAGTTTTTTAACCAAACCCATTATTTAGATCCAGTATTTTAGGGTTTATTGCTGACTCTGATGTTATAGATTTCATTCAGTTGCACCTTTAATTTTCATTTGGGGTCTTGTATTTCTGTATACACCTCTAACTCTATCCTTTCCTCCCCCGTCATCCTTCCCCTCCCCCTTACAGATGATCATTGGCGAGTGCCTTTTAGTTCATCTAAAGCGCATCAAATCCAAGTCCTCGTTCGGCAGCTACATTGCCTGTGTTTACAAAGCCATCGGTACCTTCCTTTTCGGCGCTGCCATGAGCCAGTCTCTGACCGACATTGCCAAGTATTCTATTGGCCGGCTCAGACCACACTTCCTGGATGTGTGCAAACCTGATTGGACACGTATCAACTGTTCATCAGGGGCTTATATTGAAGACTTCCCCTGCACTGGAGACCCGACGAGTGTCACTGAGGGCAGGTAGGTTTTGTTATAGCTCCAAACTTGTTTCTTTTATAGCATTCAGAAATGGATGGATGAATAACTGGAAGGATGGATAACAATTTTTTAGCAAACGCTTGCTGCTTCCAGCTGTGAAGATTCATATTTGATTGTAAACAGAATATTTTGGGAGTTTTGAACTGTTTGTAAAATAAAACAAGCTATTAAAATAGATTACTTTAGGCTGTGGGAAAAGTTCGAGTTTTATTTTCAAAATGTAGAATGACAAAATACACAAACACTCACAAACCTGGCATGAAAGGTGTTATATTAATTTCTGAGAGGATATGTGATATATTTGAGTGAGAAGCAGCTTTTCACTTCCAAAAACGATCTAGCTATGAGAGGATGGGAACTTCCACACCACCGCTATGCACTTTCTGGCAATGCACAAAGCCATTTCTAAAAACCGCTTAAAAGGTTCTTGAATGTGCATTAATGGTTGTACAATTCCCCAATAAGCAAATTTGCGGATCTAATGTGAAGGTAAATCCTCTAAGTTATGTCATAATGTCACAGAAGTCGTGCCAATATTAAGTTTTGTACACAACCAGGTGCAATGCAAAAACAAGCCCTCCTCTAAGCCACATTTAAAACACACATTTGATATCTCAGGTTTGTATTTATGCAATCTCTGTGGTGTGTAAATTAGTGAAGAAAGTTATAATGGATCAATCTGTGTCCAGCAACAACAACCGAACAACAAATCGAGCACGGAATCGTCCGATTACTCGACGATATAATACTGATTAATTGCAGCCCTTTGTGAAAGAATGAATAAAGTGGTTCATGATTTCAGATGTTTTGCTGTTGAAATGGCTCCACACTAAACTTGCAGCACTCTTATGTTCTTGTTTTCTTGCTCAACAGATTAACAAATTCTGACAGAAAAAGCCCTCAAACGTCTGCACTCTGTTTTGTAATATGCTCGTGGTGTTGGTACAAAGAGCAAAGGTTAAACATGTCTCTAAACAACCTATGAATGATTGTCTAATTCATAATGGTGATAAAACCATTATGCCATGCCCCTGTGAACATTTAGTTTCTAATAAATATCTGCACACAGGTGACATGCAGACAGTGTTTTTGGCAAGATGCAGTTTGAACCACTTGCAGCACACGAAACCAGAGACACGGAGAGATTGAGAAATAGCAGGAATGTAAAGCTTGTTATGATTTAGCTCTATCCCTTATCAGCGCAGAGCAGCAGGAAGTATAGAGGGAGGAGAGGATATCCACTTCTCATTCTGGTGTAGGCACGAGCAGCAAGACCTACGGTAATAATAGAAGCAGAGGCCTAAATAGTGACAAAAAGCTGTGCCCAGTGTTACCAGTGTGGATTTATTATGCGCTATGAGGGACATCTACTTTAGTCTCTTCTGTTCAACTTTACTTAAATGTAAAGTAGGTCATTCTGCTTATAGTTTGAGTGTTTGTTGTTTCCCTGAGCTGCATCCTTTGAGTAAGAGCTAGAGTGGAAATATGCCCACCCACTACCTCTCTGTCCTCTGGGTTATCTACCGTACAATTTCCAGTGTGTGGTGTACAATGTTTCTGGGAGCTTCATTACTACTCTGCAGTTTATCTTATAATGTAGCATAATGAAGGAAACATTAACAGCAGGATAAGAGGATAAGGCAGATATCAGGGGTTTTTAAGATTAATGTCAGGACACATTATACAGTGGGTACGGAAAGTATTCAGACCCCTTTAAATTTTTCACTCTTTGTTTCATTGCAGCCATTTTCCAAAAATCAAAAAAGTTCATTTTATTTCTCAGTAATGTACACTCAGCACCCCATCTTGACAGAAAAAAAAGAAATGTAGAAATTTTTGCAAATTTATTAACAAAGAAAACTGAAATATCACATGGTCATAAGTATTCAGACCCTTTGCCGTGACACTCATATTTAACTCAGGTGCTGTCTATTTCTTCTGATCATCCTTGAGATGGTTCTACACCTTCATTTGAGTCCAGCTGTGTTTGATTATACTGATTGGACTTGATTAGGAAAGCCACACACCTGTCTATATAAGACCTTACAGCTCACAGTGCATGTCAGAGCAAATGAGAATCATGAGGTCAAAGGAACTGCCTGAAGAGCTCAAGACAGAATTGTGGCAAGGCACAGATCTGGCCAAGGTTACAAAAAAATTTCTGCTGCACTTAAGGTTCCTAAGAGCACAGTGGCCTCCATAATCCTCAAATGGAAGACGTTTGGGACGACCAGAACCCTTCCTAGAGCTGGCCGTCCGGCCAAACTGAGCTATCGGGGGAGAAGAGCCTTGGTGAGAGAGGTAAAGAAGAACCCAAAGGTCACTGTGGCTGAGCTCCAGAGATGCAGTCGGGAGATGGGAGAAAGTTGTAGTAAGTCAACCATCACTGCAGCAATCCACCAGTCGGGGCTTTATGGCAGAGTGGCCCGACGGAAGCCTCTCCTCAGTGCAAGACACATGAAAGCCCGCATGGAGTTTGCTAAAAAACACCTGAAGGACTCCAAGATGGTGATAAATAAGATCCTCTGGTCTGATGAGACCAAGATAGAACTTTTTGGCCTTAATTCTAAGCGGTATGTGTGGAGAAAACCAGGCACTGCTCATCACCTGTCCAATACAGTCTCAACAGTGAAGCATGGTGGTGGCAGCATCATGCTGTGGGGTGTTTTTCAGCTGCAGGGACAGGACGACTGGTTGCAATCGAGGGAAAGATGAATGCGGCCAAGTACAGGGATATCCTGGACAAAAACCTTTTCCAGAGTGCTCTGGACCTCAGACTGGGCCGAAGGTTTACCTTCCAACAAGACAATGACCCTAAGCGCACCGCTAAAATAACGAAGGAGTGGCTTCACAACAACTCCGTGGCTGTTCTTGAATGGCCCAGCCAGAGCCCTGACTTAAACCCAATTGAGCATCTCTGGAGAGACCTGAAAATGGCTGTCCACCAACGTTTACCATCCAACCTGTCAGAACTGGAGAGGATCTGCAAGGAGGAATGGCAGAGGATACCCAAATCCAGATGTGAAAAACTTGTTGCATCTTTCCCAAAACGACTCATGGCTGTATTAGATCAAAAGGGTGCTTCTACTAAATACTGAGCAAAGGGTCTGAATACTTATGACCATGTGATATTTCAGTTTTACTTTTTTAATAAATTAGCAAAAATTTCTACATTTCTGTTTTTTTCTGTCAAGATGGGGTGCTGAGTGTACATTACTGAGAAATAAAATGAACTTTTTTGATTTTTGGAAAATGGCTGCAATGAAACAAAGAGTGAAAAATTTAAAGGGGTCTGAATACTTTCCGTACCCACTGTATTTCCAGCTCCCATGTGTGTGTTTGCGATGACCTGCTAATAAGTGCAGCAGGAGAGGAGAGAGCAGTAGCCTGCGCAGGATCATTTTACTGTAATATGATTCCTCATTGGCTTAGTCTCACTTCTCTATGAGATTCAAGGGCCTACTGTGAGCGGCATGTATGTTTGTTTGCATTTAAGAAGATGGCCAAGTTATTCAAAGGTTGTGTGCGTAATAAAAAAATATTACTTCTCTTGTAAGATACACATTTGTAATCCAGATGGATTCTATTAATGTACAATGAGTTGAGGCCTCACAGGGTGCGACCAACCTGCAATTTGAATGTGATGCCACAGAGGTTTTTATTGCAGTTGCCAGTTGGGCTTTGTTACCAAGGCGTGTTTGAGTCTGGATTGTCCTCTGCCAAAAATTAAAAATAATTTTTTTTTTGGTCACAAAGACCAGAAAGGCACTAAACAGAGAGTACAGAACATTTACATTTACACAGTCGCTTTAAAAAGAACAAAGTTTTAAATACATCAAACTTACAACGTGATCTGTCAAGCCATGTTATATGGGTCATGCACTGGTAAGTTGTGAAGCAGCTTGCTGCTTTGTGCAGCTGTGTACATAAATCACTGCATCATCAGCATATAGCTGGATCTCTACATCACGACAAACCTAAGGCAAGTCATTAACATAAAGGTTGAACTACAGTGCAGCCAATCTATAAAATCTTGTAGAACACCTGCATTAATTTTATAATCAGTTGACTTTTATGTGAAATATGAAAGATGATAGACTTTATTTGTCTGTACAGCTGGTTTACTGTTGTATAACTTTGCTGAGTAAAAACCCAGAACCCATATTTTTTCATCAATCCATATTTGAGATTGAAGTCATTTCTAGTGCTTAACCTGCAAAGTTATCTGGATAACTCAATAGCAGCAGGTCTTGGTTCACACTGCTGTCCAGACTCTGAAATACACATCTTATTCTACACCGTGAAGCACCCGACCTTTCATCAAGTGTCAGAGTGGAAAAGCACACCAAATAAGCAGGTGTACATTATTAGACTGTGTGTGTGTGTGTGTGTGTGTGTATCCATGGCTGCTGCTGTAGACATGGTCCATACAACAGTATAAAAACATAGCACTGTTATTATAAACAGGAAGTAACTAAGGCGGGGAGGAAGGACTGGAGGGTCTGGTGTCCACCACACCCCTCTACATCAGTCTCAATCCCTAAATGAGGGTGTGCCAGGATGCGGTGGTGTGTGGGTTTGTGTGTCTGACAAATGGATGTAATGATGTTTCTTTTCATGTGTGTTGATCTGGGCTTTTGTCTTTCCGTTGCAGGCTTTCCTTCTATTCCGGCCATTCCTCTTTTTCCATGTACTGCATGCTGTTCCTGGCTGTAAGTACCTATATCAGTTACATATTGATCTGCAATCACGTGGATCAGTGTTTACTGGAACACTGTGCTCAAAGCAGGGTTCGTACAAAGTTTGGAAACTGCTTAATTTTCAACATCATCCGGTGTTTATCAAAGTCTGGAAATCTTTTGTTTAGGTATTTCCCAAAATATCAAACTATTGCTTTAAATACAATGCAGCCAATTGCATGTTAGCGTAGCATAAAGACTCAAAACAGGGGAAACAGCTAGCCTGTGCTGTCCAAAAAACACCTACAAACACTTAAAGCTCACTAATTATGACGTGTTTCTCATTTTCTCATATTGTGTTATTACCTTAGGACAGAACCCGGCTAGCTGTTTCTCCCTGTTTACAGTCTTTATGCTAAGCTAACAGTCTTGTGGCTGTGGCTTCATATTATCAGACGAAAGTGGTATGGATCTTCTCATCTAACTCTTGGAAAAGAGTGAATAAGCACATTTCTGAAAGGTTATTCCAGGTTATCATCAGTAGCAGTGTTGTGCACAGAGAAATGCAGCATCTCTAGTTCTTATTTTACTGCCCAGCCCTGATCCACTTTATGAGCTGCTGATTCATTGAGCACCAGCAGATATAAATAGACAAAGGGAAAGAAGTGCGTCAGGGGTCAGGATGAAGCAGCTAAACTTGTTTGTCCTTGAATGAAACGAAAAACAATAGAACTGTTTTTAATACACAGTTAAGTTGTCTGGTTTGTGCCACAACAGACATCATGCCCCAGCGGTGGTGTGATATTTAATTATCAGATTAGATTTTGGATACTGTTCTAGAGAATAAACAGCCTACTATATGTTGTACTGTTCCTTCTATCAGTGAAACGTGGCCTGCAGGAGAGTTTCTCACCTTTTAAAAGACAAAAGAGGAAATAAATAGTAGAGCTGATAACTTGGTGACATAAAGAGGATTTTTGTTTAATTCAGGAACATTTTATAATCCTTCCCTGCATGATAGGTTTGTCTCTACTGTGGTAATGGAAGAGTCATCTACAAATCACTGCTGCTCAATTTCCTGCCACCCTTCCAGGAATGTTGCCCACAGTAGCTGTGTATTTTAAAAGCATGCCTCGTCTTTCTCAGCTGTACCTGCAGGCTCGACTCCAGGCTGAATGGGCGAGGCTACTGAGACCGACAATCCAGTTTTTCCTGATTGCTGCCTCAGTCTTCACAGGATTGTCCAGGGTGTCCGATTATAAACATCACTGGAGTGATGTGCTGACTGGACTCCTGCAGGGTGCCCTCATGGCAATCCTGGTGGTAAGTGATGTGTCTTAATCTTACTTTACCTTTAAAAGGAAAAGTTACACTAATTTTCTTTATTTTTGGGCATTTTCAGCCTTAATTTCATAGTTATAGTGGAGACAGAAATAGGGAGAGCAATTTGAGCATTCCATTTTTTGGATAAATGATACAATTAAACGACAATCAGGAGATGTTTAGCTTAGCATGAAGACTAGAAGCAGCGGTAAACAGCTTAGGTCTGGTCTGCTAGCAGGTATCTCTAAAGCTCAGTAACTAACGTGTATCTCATTTGTGTAATGCAGATAAATGAAATGTATAAAATGATTATCTGTGGTTTTACAAGGTGTTCCTTTTCTTAAAATGAGTTAATCCAGGAGCGACAGAGGTGCTGGTAGACAGATTTTTTTACCTTTAGTCAGAGCTAGGCTAGCTATTCTCCTGTCTTCAGCATATTTTGCAAAGTGGCAAACAATTCCTCAAAGTGGTTACTTGGTTCATCGCCCTTGAGTAATGTTAGTAGCACAGAAACAAATAATTAAGCCCCATTCCTATGTATGCCTTTTTTAAATTCTCTCCCTATCTTGCAGGTCTTCTTTGTGTCTGACTTTTTCAAGCCACACAAAGAGTCCCATAAAGAAGAGGACATCCCGCACACTACCCTGCAGGAGACCCCAACAAATGGAAACCCACTTTGAGAGTCCCAATTAAGCTAATCAACAGGTGGAGGATGATACCTCTGCTCTGTCCCAAATGCACACCCTCCAGGATCCCAGCTCTCTAGCCTTTCATCTCATGCCAATTCCCAATCGACACCCTGCATGGATTTACACTGTACTTGATTTTACTTCAAGGAAGAAAGTGGATGACATGTGCATCACCCAGAAGTAACCTTTGGAAGCTACACCTCAGGACTGTTCAGATTTTAAAACTTTATAATTTTAGGTAATTTGCTGTCTTGTCCACCAATTCTCCACCTGGAAGGAAAGTGTTGAGACTACCTGTCCAAGCCTCATAGGTTAGGGGCTAGAGATTCTGTAAGGACAGGAGCCATTAAGCATGTATCTACTGAGCTGGTGGGAAGACTTAACTGCAGGCACCCACTCAAGGGTCTGACCACTGCTGAGAGAGAGAGGAGGGTTGGAAACCTGTGAATGTAACCTCGCTTTGTGCTTTTTCCTGACCTGGAGTCAGTCTGTTCAAGG
>NW_024041151.1:12590454-12757954 GCF_014851395.1 Micropterus salmoides
CAGGCTGCCAAAGGTAAGGAGCGTTTATTCCTATACAGCTCTAGTGTAATTCCTATTTTATTTAAATTATTTTAAAGGTAACACTTTACTTTAAACCCCGCACTTATAAGCACTACACAGTATGAATATTTGTTATATGGTTTATAACACAATATAATGTAGCTGATATAAGGCAATTTTTAGAAGTGTTTATTAATGTACCACATTTGTCAACAACCATAACTTCTCCTATGAAGACATATTTCATATTATTATAACATTTTTTAATGTTAATGTTTCATTACTGTACTATTCATTATTATTCATCACTGTATATACAGCAGCCTTCCCTTGGGGATGCACACAGGAGGAGTTACAAAGACATTATAGTGTGTTTTAAATGATTTATTAAATGTTTATATACTACTTGCTAAATGCTAAACAGGCGACTTTAAAGTAGATTGTTACCAATTGCTTCAACTCTACCTATGATGCTGTTTCTTTATCAGTTTCCTTTTTCTTTCATCATATTAAATACTACTTTTCTCAGTCTTTTAATAAGGACTGGTAATTATAATCAACAGTCTTATTAAATGGCTTTTAAAGTGTCCTGACTGAGCAGGCAGAGCATCAACTAGCTGCTTCATGGTTGAGGTTTTCTTTAGCTCTTGGCAGCTACAGCTTGGACAACAGGAGGTGGAAGCCATGCCAGTAGATTAGTGAGAAAGACGTTCAACCAGTGTCCGGGAGATGTTAGCTTGTGTGTCCCATATTGCACCTTGAGTCTTATAAAGCCAAAGCTGAGCAGGTGTCCCAGGCTCATTAGAGAGCACCAGGCAGTGTGAACTGACTTTAAGAAAGAACAACATCTACTTTAGTGGATGTAAAACGAACAATTTGAAAGGATATTTTATTTGCTGTAATGGCAGGAGCACAAAAGGTATGTTGGGGTTTTATTTAAGCCATTTATAGATTAATACCAGTAGAGAGTCTTCAATGCCTGTAAATTAATCTGGAGGTGAAAACGTGCTTGTACTGAACTTTTTCTTATGGGAAATACTAAATCAATTTCTAATGCAGGTTTTCTTATAGCTGATTTTTATTCATCTGAATGCAGTGGTGACCTTGGCTGCTGGAGGCGTTTTTCTAATAGTCTGATGCAACAGACCCTCTATTGTTCAGTTTTCTGCTGTAAACAATGGGCACATTTCTTTTAATTGTTTGTCTTTTAAATTGAAACCGCATATATATAACGAGGACATGAGCAGGAGACTATCCATATAAATCTAATTATGTTTCATTCTTGCCAGCTTAAAAAAACAACAAGCAACAAAGGTCTAAGTGTCTTCATTAGAACTGAAATATGCATTTTAATTGGATTTTCAACAACAATAAGGCACCTGAAGGGATCCTGTTCTGATTATTTTCTTTCACTGGAGAAAAGTGAGGACAGATGTACATGCTTTCAGGTGTGAGATAGTAAAAAAAAAAAAAATATATATATATATATATATATTTAATGGTAGTATAAAGTATACAGTATGAGTAGTTGGTGCAGTTAGTCTAATGGCATTAGAGTCTCGTGAAATGCTATAGAAGATATCTTTAGCCTATCGTTGGGGTTCTGAGAGGAAAGGCTAAAGCAGGACTGAGATAATCCCACAGATTGACATTTAAAGTAGTCACAGTCTAACCTATTGCATGACTATTCTGCATCTATAAGTGATTAGACTGAGTTTGTTGGAAAAGCTTTAAACAGCACATGAAGCGCGGACATTAAAGTAAAGGAGATTCTGCTTCACAAAAATGTAGAAAACACAGACAGCAAAATATCCTCGAGTGCAGCTACTTGAATGGAGATTAAGATCCTGGAGTTCACCCGATTGTTTTTTTCCCTAGTTTGCTTGTTCGCTTGCTTATAATTTGAATTCAAAGCCAGACAATCTCATTTTTGAATTAATGGATTACATTACATGCACCTCTTATTTTATATTGTTATAATCATCATGTCTGTTACATAGTTCATATACAACCTGAAGTGACATTATGGAGAATTATGTTAAACTAATCTATTACTTTAATTAATTTAAGAGAAGAATGTGTGACTGTTTTTGAATAAGCGCTGTAAATCTAAAAATGTCTCAATTTAATTACCCATCATCTTTTAAAACCCTTTGTAAAAGAAGACTTTCGTGACCTGTTTCATGTTCTGAAGATATTGCAAACCAAATAAGGACAATTGTGTTACTTTATAGTAAAAAAAACTTGTCAATTTCAATATCAATAATCACACTGAATGTAAAATCCACTCCTGTCATAAGTCTGTGTTTCTGGCTTCTGACTTTGTTTTCCACCCGATGTTGTCGTCTGCAGAGCGAGCAGGATGAGAACATGATTGAGATGGCCGGGGACGACGTGGATGTGCCCGAGGAGCTGCTCAAGATGGTGGACGAGGACGCCACGGAGGAGGAGGGCAAGGACTCCCTCATGGGCCAGTTTCAAAACTTGCAGAACATGGACATGGACCAGCTGAAGGAGAAGGCCTCGGCCACCGTCACCGAGCTGAAGACCAAAGCAGAGGAGAAGTGCTCCGTCATGTGAATGGTCTGTGTTTTGAATAATGAAGAGGAAGAGGGAGGGAGACGAGAAGAACACAAGAGAATGAATTTCAACACTTTCTGTGAATCTGCAGTCTGGTTACAGTTTCACTATAAACAGCCTACAAAGCACTCATTTTTATTATAAGCACTAAAAAGGCAAATTGTCTTTCTGTAATAAAAACAACACTTATTATTACTGCTACCAGTCTGCATCTACTGAAGTATATAGTGTAAAAGTTTCCCTGTTAGCTTGTTACTGAATGGGTAGTCATTTACAACTTATCATCAAAATACTTTAAATGACAACCAGGGTGTCCCAACTCTCACTCATGCCCGTTTTCTTTAGATAAATTAAATAGAAAAGTGATTTCCCCAGCCAAGTATTGCTTTTCACACCACGCTCATGGCCACATTACATTCACAAAATCTAAAATGATGATTATTTGTGACACAGTGTTCACTTTTTTCTCTGTTTGTTGTGACATGAGACAGTACGGTCTCTAAAAGTGTGATTTTCAGTCAAATAAATAACTAAAATAAATAACTGCTTAAAATCTAACTGCTTAAAATCTTATTTAAGTTATAAATTCAATCCTGTCTGAGTGTTTCAACTTCCCTTTTGATCTGTTGGTTATTTTAGGGTTTTCTTTTGTATGTGGTGTGAATTAATCATGATGTTTAGATTTTTTTTTTGTTTCAGTGTTATCACCAAGCAGACAATCTTGACATGTCGATTTACATTCACCTTTTAATCGTAATGAGCCTGAAACATTTGCAGAGACATTTGCACAACTCATGATTTTAAAATATGGAATGATTTAGTCCATAGAAATAAAAAAAAACATGTACATAAATACTGATGAAACAAATGAAGGTACTTTGAAGTGAGAAAACAAATGTATTGTTCAAATAAAGATGTATATTGAATACATGAAATAAGTCTGCGTGTGTTGTGAAGCTGGGTTCCTGGAAAACTTGTTTCTTCATGTGTCCGTCAAATGCAGCTTTACAAATGTTCAATCTTCATGTCTTTACTAAGCTACATATGTAAGCCAAATGTGATCAATTAAAATTATCAAGGATCTTGATTCTGGAACAAGACACCTTGTTATTAACTGTAATGTTGCTGTATGGGGTATGATTTTGGATTTCTCATTCTGAAATCCTCAAAATGGTCAGTGACACAGAACAACCATTAAACATTTAAGATTAAGCAACAGTTAATAACCTGAATCAGGGTTAATGAATAAGTGAATAAAGAAATAGGTCTTAATTTAATTGGGCATTATCCAAACACTTGTTAGCAATGGTTAGGCGGGGGGGGGGGGGGGGGGGGTGTTGTACATGAACCGAAGTATAAACGGATGTGGATTTATAAAGTCTGGAGATTACCATCTAATAGGATCAGCATAGCCCAGGTTGTCAGCCAGTGTTCTCTCTCTCTCTCTCTCTCTCTCTCTCTCTCTCTCTCAGATGGGAATACCACAGAACAAACCAAAGTCTTACAATACCAGATATCTCATTCTTCTTTCTTTGGGAAAGGAAGTTGATTTACCATCATATTCTTCTTTGAATAGTCAACAATTGCATTTGTGTGTGGTGTTTTGGGGGTGCAAGGTTCAAGTATTGGCCAAAAAGACACCCTTTAAAAGGGCAGTTAGACATTATTTGCTTTCTTGCAGAGAGTCAGATGAGGAGATTAATGTCACTCTCATACAGTATCTGTGTGGTAAATACGAAGCTACAGCCCATGGACCGTTAGCTTAGCTTAGCACAAAGACTGGAATCATGGGGAAACAGCTAGCCTGGCTCTGTCTGAAGGTAACAAAATACACCTACCAGCCTTTGTTTTATCTTTACAAAAACAGAGTCACTGCTCTCAATACAGAAATGGTCTGAAACCTGTAAACACAAAATATTGTCATTTTTATGTTTAGTTTTTTGTGTGGCTTAAAATAAGATATAATGTTAATTAATGAGCTTGAGAGGTGCTGGCAGGTGGATTGTTTTTAACCTTTGGACAGTCACCACACAAATACAAGAGTGGCATCAATCTTCACATCTAACTTTACGCAAGAAGACAAAAAAGCATAGCTCCCAACATGTTGAACTGTTCCTTTAAAGCTTCAAACTCTTATGTAGAATGATCACTTTGCACATAGTTGGTCACTGCCATGATCTATCTCAGATTTGGAAAAGTTGTTTGGACTGAAGGACAAAGACTTTCAAATGAAGTTTGAGCTGAGATGATTTTACCACACATACTTTTGAATAAGTCTAAGAAACTTGCAAGATATTTTTTGTCTTTGTCTTTGTTGTCTCATCAGTTTCGGTATTGTTAACACTGGAGGTTATTATACTGAAGCTTCATTCAGCTTGTGTGTGGGATATTTTCAGGGCTAACTGGCAGCTGAGCACTGAATTAATGAGAAAGAAATCTCTAGATATTTTTTATATATGGGTTTCTCTTCTTAAAAAAAAGTTTTATGTGTACTGTCTGGTTTTTCTTTTGTTGCCAGAATGCTGCAGACAAATTTCCATTTTATGTAGGCCTACATTTAATGGACAATAAACTTTTCTTATCTCTATTTGACATGTTAACAATAAAACTGAATCACTTCAAACTTTTCCAAAATTATACAGCTTAAGCAATGATCATGCTCTGTGTGTGTGTGTGTGTGTGTGTGTGTGTGTGTGTGTGTGTTTGTGTGTGTTTGTGTGTGCCATAAATCATTATCTTCAGATGTAAACAAAAGAAAAGGAGAGTTTCTTTAAAGAGTTTTGCTGTAGACTATAAAAAAGTCAGCCTCACAACATTTCGGTGCTAATTAAAACAGTGCTCAGTTAGCATCTCTCATCTCTGACCTCCACCCCCACCCCACTGCCTCACTCAAACAAAGGATAAGGTCACCTTCTGTAATTAGGAAAAGCTAAATAGTTTTAGGGGTTTTTAACTCCTTTGAGTAAAATAATGTAATCCCCTTAAGCAGGATTACCACACTGCTGTCAATCTTTGTTTGCTGTTAAGTGGTTATAGCCCAAATTTGTTATTGTTTGGGCATTGTTACCCTCTTTGACTCAAGCCTATAAGAAACTGGTTTAAAAAACTCCTTGTGGTTTAAGTTTGTGACCAATTAGTAGGCTGCATGATGTAGCTAATTGATTTTTAATTCGCCTATAAATTTAAATTCCTTTCATTCAACATGTGTCAGGTCGGTGAATGATGTTGGTGACGCCAACCCGTCTTTCCCACGGACTTGGGAGATGGAATATTTCCTTTGGATTCATAAAACAAATAATTCTTCAACTAAGTGAAATGTCTATTCGGTTTTGCGACAATATCTCTGATTAAATATTAAGCTGTCATTTTGCAATCCGTGTCCTGACCAGAAATCTTGTAATTATGATTTTGTTGTACCTTAATCTGTGGGCCTAATCTTCCTCTTTTTTCCCAGACTGACATGAACGCGACATCTGGAGGAGTAGAAAGATGGTTTTAAGATTTATGTAAGTAGGTTTAGAGCCAGCACTGACTGATGCACTTGAGATGGGGAGGAGGAGTTAGGAAGGGTGTGCGCTTGTGCCTGCCAGCCCGGGCCCCTAAATCCAGGGCCAAATCCAACAGGACGGCCCCTCTCTGACGTGCAGCGGGGGTGCCGCACGAGGCAGGGGGGGTCTTAAAGCAGGCACTACTTTAAAAGCCCCCTCTGAAGATGCTCCACATCCACTAAGCGAGATCGGTCTTACTGGTGTGTATCTTGTGCGCAAGTTTTCCCGCAGCCCTCGGCTCTGATTTGACGTCTTCCAACTTTACCAAACAAAAGAGCGGCGACACATTTGAAAATAAGTTAGAGTGTGTGTACATTTGTCCATCTTTTTGGACTTCACCGATCAATGTGGCTTCTTGGATCAACTTCCCAAGTGATGATGATGATGGATGAGCGCGTGTCTCCCTCCGCACGCTCAGTCCAGAGCCTCGGGGACAACGCGTCCACCATCCACAGCATAGAAGCGATACTGGGATTTAAAGAGGACACCATCTATCACAAGTCAGCCTCCTACAGCATGACAGAAAAGGTCCTGGTCAAAAATGCTGAGCGGAATGTTATAGTGACCCCAATGAAGAAAAGTCACTCCTCAGAAAGTTTTGACAGTAAGTGAATTTAGTTTTCTGCAAATGTCAAAGTCAATTTAAGTGCAAACATTTTAAAACCTTTAGATAATATAACACTGTTTATTTTTTTCTCAAGAAAATCATCCAGTAGGCTAATTATTTTTCTTGAGTCAGGTGTCATTTTGAATTTTGCGCAAACTGTTTAATCGTTCAGCAGATTGACTGCCTATAAAAATCCTCAAATTAATAAATAAACACATTGATAGGCAAAATTGAAAAAAAGAGTAGTTTTACTTGAAATCGTCAGAATTTGATTTCAGGAAACATATTACAAACATATTAAAACTTGAAACTCGCAGGTCTCTTCTCTCGGTCCTCACTCCGGTCGTTTCTCCGCAGGTGTGTGTTGCGCCAGCACCACCGCTGAAGCCTCTGTCTGTCCGGACTCACCGGACAGAGACAGCAGGCTGTCCGATGATGAAAGCCCCAAGAAGAAACACCGTCGGAACCGGACAACATTCACCACCTTCCAGCTTCACGAACTGGAGAGAGCTTTCGAAAAGTCCCATTACCCGGACGTGTACAGCAGGGAGGAGCTCGCGCTGAAAGTCAACCTGCCGGAGGTCCGCGTGCAGGTATATGTCCCCAAAATATGACCACTTTCATTGCCTTTTTTCTCAGTGCGTACGCATATAATCGGCCCATAGGCCTGCAGGGCTGCATAACAAATGGCCATATTGCATTTCCATCAACACAAACACAAAAACGTCTGTAATATATTTAATAAAAAGGTCTACAACAATAGAAGAAAAAAATCTTTCCAAAATGACATCCTTATAGGTTTGCATTAAAAGTTTCTTCTGGGTAGATCTGCCAGTATGACAACATATTTATTAAGAGATAAATCAGAAATTTAGAGACACACATTGTAACGTATTAGTATTATAATTAATATAATTTATTGCTCACAAGAACTTGATTTGTATGGATATTTAACTTGACATGAAATTCTAAACATAAAACTGAATTACTTTTTTTCAGTAGAAGAGCCCATCATTCACACATTTTCACTGTGCAAGTCCACAGTTACTTAAATCCTTTAGCTCAGTGAAGACTTTTGGAGGAACTGCTCCTGAGATCAAAATTTTTTACAGAATGTTTTACTTGCTTCAGGTATGGCTCTTTTCACAGACATTGAACAAAACTGAACTTTTTTAAAATCAATTTCTTATAATATTATGTTTGTGACAATCACTAATTATTGATTATAGCTTTACAACTGAATGCAAAGTGCTTCATTTAATAGCTAAAATCCTCCATTATATATCTCATCCTCCACATTTCTATACATTTAAATACATGCAATATTATATTTTATATAATACATTAAAAATGCTACAGTTTGTTTTAAAGCTTAAAGCCTTTGATAGGTTTTAGCTTTAAGAGTGTTTTATTCACTTCTCTCCTGTCTATTGTGTGTGCACATAGTGTCATTGCAGGGATGTATTGAGTTGAACTGGAAATAACTAATTCCTTCTCTTTTTTTTCAGGTGTGGTTCCAAAACCGGCGGGCCAAGTGGCGTCGGCAAGAGAAGCTGGAAGTGGGCTCCATCAAGCTCCAAGACACCTCCACCTTGCTCTCCTTCAGCCGCTCTCCCACCAGCTCCCTGGGCTCCAGTCTGCAGCTGGATCCCTGGCTCTCCACCCCAATCACCACCTCCACCTCCCTGCAGTCCCTCCCGGGCTTCATCACTGGCTCCCAGGGCCTCCCGGGCACTTACACCCCTTCTCCTCCCCCCTCCATGCCCTCTTCCTTGCCGGCCTCCTTCCTCAACTCCCCGCCGCTGGGACATAGCCCTCACCTGCCCCACATGGGCTCTATATGCCCACCGCCCCAGGCATACCAGTGTTCAGCTGATCCAAGGAACTCCAGCATTGCCTCACTGAGGATGAAGGCCAAGGAACATATTCAGTCTATTGGGAAGACGTGGTGATGCTGAGTGGAGGTTAAGAACGGACATCAAAACCCAGAATACATCATTCCGCATCTTTTGAAAGACTGACTTCATCCTCATGCTGACGGGATTGTTACTTTGGAAATCTACAGTTGGCATCCAGGATTAGAGACATCCTCGTCACCTATAAGGGTAACTCTTTCCTTTAACTCCCTTTATTTAGCATTCATAAGCAGTAAACACACTACAATGTGGTTGTAAGTTGATATATGTTTGTTAAAAACTATAACTCCTCCTGTTAGCTCCCATAAGTGGAGGCTGCTGTATACACAGATAATGAATGACAATATGGTAAAATAATAATATAAATTATGTTGTTAGCAAGTACTGTACATTAATAAATGTATGACTACATTCTAATGTGTTATAACCCATCTATTAAATGTTTGGATACTGCTTATTAGTGCTAAATAAGGGGACTTAAAGTAAAGTTTTACCCTTATAAGCAACTATCTGAAAATCTGTGACACTAACTGTGAGATTCATGTAAAAATATGAAACTAATGAACACTGATTATATAGTGTTTTTTTTCTCCTTTATCTTCTCTGCAAGCTGTGTTTTACTGTAAAGTTTTACATTCATTCAGCCCAGTCTCATTCTTATCCAGTGTGATGTTGCCAGTCCATCAGTATGCATCAGTATTTATTCTACTTTTGTAAATGGAGCACTGCTCATTTGGATATTTCTTCTTCCACTGCTGGATTTTGATCTTCACTAATGAAAGATTTTAACAAATGTGAATGTTTTCTCTGTACAATAAACTTTATACGTAAAATCCTTGAACAAAATAGTGGCTGATCAAGTTTTAAGACAATTTGTCACAGTTGAGACAAATAAACATGTCGGAAATGTCTCACAGAATGGGAAGATATGTGTGTACATCAGGAATGATATAGCAGAAATATATCAGAATAGCATGATCTGTTTGCTGGGTCAAAGCTCAGCCCACATTAGTTGGGGTAAAATTTGAGTATAGCACCCCTCAGTGGTGGATTCCACTAACATTATCAGTTTGGGAAAAAAGCATTTTTCAGAAAGAGCAAGTAACTTAAATTCAACACTAAATGAAAAGCGGGTGATCAAGGGAAGCCTGCTGACATTTTCAGCTGTAATTTCTCAAGAATAATTATTTTATACTTAAGTAAAATTGGAAATGCAGTCTAATACACTCAAACAGAGCCACATCATACTGTAAATGCAACTTTGGATCATAAAATCCATTTACTGTCTTTATGGTTTCAAGTTTTACACAGCCATAACATTTAGTCATTTAATTAATGAGCATGAGTGTGATAAAGAAGAAGCTTAAACTCCCAGACTTCCTCCCTCTGTTTTACAGAATGAGTTTGTCAGCCCACTTATTTCCTCCTCATTAGCTCCTGTAAACTTTATCCCATTCGCTCCTGGGATTAGACTCATAATGACGGGGTGAAAGTGGCTTGTACCTCTATTGTTCGCCAATCATCCGTGACAAATGAGGGAAGAGGACAGAAGAGAGAACTTTCCTTTGGCTTTAAGAAAAACGATGTGTGTAACCAAATTGTTTCAATTAGCATTTCCTATTGTGTGCAACCCCTGAGGGCTAATAATAGTCCCCATCATCATCTATCCTACTGTCCTAAATACACACTTGGGGGTGTTTTGTGTTTGTGTTGTCCTGATGAGAAAAGACAGCACCAAAGCTCACTGAATGAAGCATAAACTGCGTTTGGTTATCTGTTTTCTTCTGTTATTATGATCATGTTCACTATTCATGCTTCACCTTACTGGTAAATTACTCAAAATGTCACATGCACTAAAGATGCTCTCGTAATGGATATTGTGCGCCATCTGGTGGTACAAACTGGTTCCTGTACAGGTGGAGTGAACTTCATGAGCGTCACATCCAAAAAATTAAATGAAAGGCCACTAGTGGCGTCCAAAGCACGATTAGACATTCACAATGCAGTTATCACAACGTTAAATTTATTCAGCATTCTCTGCTCATGTAGGCTACACCTTGTCATGTCAGGCTGTAATCAAACTCCCGCATGATATGCAAATTACACATTAGAAATTGCTGAGACAATAAACTTAGATAAGCTTAAATATTAGATTTCCAGTATATTCTTACAGCAGAAACAAAGTGAAGATATGTAATTACCGGAAATATGTTTATTAGATAATGATGACAAACATAATTCGTCTTGCATTCAGGTGGAGTCATTGTCTTGGAGTTTCAAAGCCAGAAGAAGCAGGTCTGACATCTGTAATGCAGTGATGAAATGGAGAAATAAATGTAACCATATAATGTTGTTTTTTTTTAAATGGTAACATCTGAAGGATTAGACATTAGACAATAATAAGATAACGGAGAGGTACAATCCACAAACTGACCTCTCTGAGATATTTGTCTCTGTCCTCTTCTCTCCAGCCGCTGCGCAGCCGGAACAGCCCGTCCGCAGTTTGAGGCATCATCTGTTTTTGGTTCTTTTGTTGCATCAGAGCCTCCATCAGACGCTCGTACAGGTCCGGCTCTGTGGGCCCAGCTGTTTCTGGGGGTGTGAGGTAGTCACTGTTTGTCTCCTGCAGTTCAGGCAGGCTCTCGATGCTCTTCTTCCCCATCAAATGACCTGGGGAGTTGGACATGATGGGATGAATAAATGAACTGGAATACATCTGGGGTTTAAACAACACTGAGACGATAGGCTCTGTAATTAAACTGTAAATTAAAACCTAATGCAATGTATTTAGTAGGCTATGTCTCTCATGAAACGGCTTTCTTATCTAAAAGAGGTGTGTTTGTTTGCTGTAATTTAATAATTCAGTTTTTCTCTATTAGTTATTAGAGCTGATCATTATTGTTATTAATGAGCAAATATGCTTTCAAACGAGCAGGATTTGATGGAGTTCTAAACATGTTTAAAATATTTGTTATAGCCTATGATTTGATCTAAATATTATCGCCAAACATGGAGCGTATTTCACAAATAAATTAAGCAAATGCACAATCAAATTTTCAAAAGGAATAATAATTTTCTTTACACATCCTACTAAACATGTTGAGTTTCTCTTACCTACTGCCCAGTGATTGCCGCGTGGATACATTTTGCCAACAACCGCTGCTGGACTATCTGAGCAGTACAACACACAAGGCATTGTAGCCAGAATAATAAAAACTGCCCACGCCGGTCTGCAAGTCCATGAAAAGCATATGCACGGTCTGCCCATGTTCTCAGGGGAAAATGTCAGATCTAAACAGCGGTATAATAATCCTTTGTTGCAATTAATCAGCTTGATCTAACTTTAGAAAAGCTCCACCATAGTCGAGTTTTATTTCTGTGAACCAATATCGCAGAAGGGGGACGGGCTGCAGTTGTAGACTTGTTGAAGTTTCACTCCCGATGCCTTTGATAGAAATGACTATTGATGAAAGTTAAATGCCCCTCCTGATACAGCTGCGCGTCAGCGGGTGTTTTTAAAAGTACCACGGTGCCGATACCAGGATGAGAAAGTCATGATGACAAATGATCATCCATCGCCTTTAATTATTATTATTGCTCGCTATTGTTGGTCCTGAGATTGCCGGGTGATTGCAGGAGGTGTCAACGTCATTTCACGATGACGGACGTAATTGGGTAATTGCTTCCGTCTCACCAGGCATGTGAGGGAAAGCTTGGCAATGGCAGTGAAAGAAGTAGCCTATTCAAATCCAGTGAATATGAAAAATCCTTATATTGTAAGTATTATCAGCAAAATGTTGGCTACTTAAAGTCGGCTGTCAGGAGTTAAAGCATGCATCATGCACAATAGTCCCTTTATATTATTATAGCATAGGGTAGGCCTACTATGATTTAATTATTACTACTGAGCTAACATGTAAGAAGCATTTTAATGTTGAAGATGGTTGAGGTTGAACAAGTTTACTAGTTTGGGCGGTTTAATCAATGGTAATACATCATATTTTATAAAGTGATAATTTTTTTTCAATGTTAAATCACAATCTACGAAGTAGCCAGAAACTACAGCTAAGATCCAGACTCAGATAAACCTAGTGGAGTAAAAAATTTTATATTTTATTCTAAAATGCAGTCAAGTATAAGTTTAAAGTAGCAGAAAATGGAAGTCAATGGCAAAAAAGTGTAGGCCTACTTAAAGGAGTACGCCACCGATTTAGCATTGCTCTCCTGTTACACTATTAAGCTCAGGAGGGATAGTTTAAAAAAAACAACAGGCATATAGTCGTTTATCTGCCATGCATTCTTTTTCCTTCACAAAACCCAGTGCCTATATTACCCACAATGCAACTCAAGCACTGACAGATTTGGGCTGTTATGCTAGTAGTGTCTAATGTAGCCTTGAGCCGCTAGCTTCAAGCAGAGCTAAGGAGGTGTACAGACTTCACTTCTTTCAAACTCCACACCCTCAGATTTGTTTTTCATTTTCACACTTGTAGTCATCAACTCCAACCACGCTGACTCAAGTGACATCACTTCAAGCAATTCATCAGGAGACACAAAATACTTTATACAACTTTTTTCACAAATGATGACCTGTTTAGTCAGGGTTAGCACGACTTAACATTGACAGTTTAAAATGGGAAACATACAGTGGTGTCCTGCTTTAAAGTATGTTTTCCATCCACCCCAAGCCACCTAACTCTGCAGACTTTTTTGCTGTGTAATAAATACCGTTACAAGTCCTATTAGAATTCTTACATGAGTAAAAGTACACAGGTGTTGTCAGCAAATAAAGTATCAAAAGCACCGTATTGTGTTATTATATATCATATTATGGGATTATATTTCGGATGCATTAACCTGTTACCAACATTTTTATTATGTACAATCTTGTGCTTCAAAGTAACTAGAAAGTACAGTTGTCAGTAAAACGTATAGTATTTGTCTGTGAAGTATATTGTAGCATAAATTGATTACAGTACAAGCACTAAGTAGTCAATGTTACCTTCTACTACTGGCTATAGTGTATATTTAACCAATAAATGTTTTAGTCAAAGGGGCTGGGGAAACCTGCAGATAAGGAGCCAATGAATCAGAAAAGAATAGAATAGAAAAGCCTTCTAGCGCAGATTAGACCCCAAAGACACCTCTTTTATTGTGATTTCATTGTGACATCCGCTGTGCTGCTACAAATAAGATATACTCACGTACTTGCACCACTGCAGTTTCCTAAACATCACCTTGTTTTCAGAACAGAGGATATGATGCAGAAGTAAAAACCAAACAAACAAACAAAAAAAAAACAGTGATTGTGGAGGAACACAAGTCAAACAAGATGCCATGATCGACGATGACAAATAATTTTGCTGCAGACAACACCTGTCGCTTGCTCAGTTACAAGAATTTGACAAAGCAGCATACCCCCTTGTAAGGCGTAGTCCACATCATTTATTGGTATAGTTTATTACAGTGTATTTATCCCTTTGGAAAGATCAACAGTGTGAATTAAGCAGTCCTTCAACACAGTAAGGCCCCCACGCATGTGCCTGTGTGAAATTGTCATACTTGACTGATCCCTTTCATGACAGTATTGACAGACAGATTGCTGGAGGAAGAGAATAGATGAGGAGAGATAAGGAGACCGTGCAAGTAAGTAACATTTGGAAATGTTTCCTTTGGGTATTTGTCAGGTCCCCCCCCCCACACACACACACACACACACACCCCAGCAGGATATTAGAGAGTATCTCTGGCTCGTAACGTATCATATCCTCGTACAAGGATGACCTTAACAAAACCAGATGAGTCACCTGTGGTCAAAAGGCAGTATCAGGTAGGACACACAGAGCAGTGCCATCTGAAATATTTGTTGGGTTATGGGTTATTTTTATGTGAGACAACAAGATACTGTTCATGTACCATGAAAATGTCTTGAGAATCCACTAAATTCCAGGAATATTAAATGTACCACTAAAATTAAAGATTGAAATAATTCATGCACACACTGATAAAGACTTATTTTATGTTTCATTTAAAACATGAGACCCTGGTATGACGATAATGGGGAAGTGAATTTCCACCTTGCACCCTTTACTTAACAATGAGTAAGACTTCAAACATGTCAAATCCGGGTTACCTACAAAATTTTTACTGAAAGTAATAGATTCTGTTGGGCCCCATTTGATCTCTGTTTTCAACAGCTCCCTATCTACTGGTTGTGTCCAAACAGCTGCTCACTGTGCTGGAAAATAACAAATTATTTGAAAAGTTTCAGTCTGGTTTTAGGAAGTACCACAGCACTGAGACTGCCCTGCTTAAAGTCACCAATGACCTTTTAATGTCTGCTGATGAAGGTATGTGCTCAGTCCTTGTACTCCTGGACCTTAGCGCTGCTTTTGACACCATTGATCACAACATCATGTTAGACAGACTGAGGCACTGGGTTGGGATCTCTGGTACTGCTCTGGTTTTCATCCTACCTGTCAAATAGGAAGTTTTGCGTGTCTGTAAACAACTATGTCTCTTCATTCTGTCCAGTTAAATATGGTGTGCCTCAGGGGTCGGTCTTAGGACCCATTTTGTTTTCCTTTTATCTGTTTCCCCTTGGACATATTATCCATAAACATGGCATTTCTTTTCATATTTATGCTGATGACACACAAATATACTTGCCCGTCAGATCCACAGACCCTGGAATGCTGAGTTCACTTAACAACTGCCTTTGTGAAGTTAAAAAATGGATGTCAAATAATTTCCTCCAGCTGAACTCAGACAAAACAGAAATCCTGGTCATGGGTCCCAGCAGATGGCAAATCAAATACTGCCATCTGCTGGTTCCCTAGTAAATCACATTAAGCCTGTGGCAAAGAACCTTGGTGTTTGGTTTGATAGTAATTTAAATTTCGAGCAGCACACCACAAAGCTTGTTCAATCATGTTTTTATCAACTTAGAAATATAGCTAAAATTCGATCTATGTTAACTTTTAAGGACACGAGACCATTTTACACGCCTTCATCTCATCACGCCTGGATTATTGCAACAGCCTTTTCACCTGTTTAACCCAAAAATCTATTGATCGACTCCAGACTGTCCAGAATTCAGCTGCCAGGCTTTTAACCAGAACAAAGAAATATGACCACATTACTCCTATTTTAGCTTCATTACACTGGCTCCCAGTATGTTTTAGAATTGACTTTAAAATTCTATTGATCACTTTTAAAGCTCTTCATGGCCTCTCGCCTTGTTATATTTCTGACCTTTTAGTCCCATACGCACCAGCACGTACCTTGAGATCCTCGGGCAGAGGTCTGTTGTCTGTTCCAGAGTCTCGACTGAAAACTAAAGGGGACAGAGCGTTTGCTGTCAGGGCCCCGAGGCTCTGGAACAGCCTGCCCGAGGAAATCAGGTCGGCTGAGTCAGTGAACTCTTTTAAGTCCCTTCTTAAAACATACTTTTATAGGAGAGCTTTTCCCGATCTTATTTGACTTTATTTTATCCCTTTTATTTTATTGTATTTTACTAATTTTACATTAAATTTTCATGCTCTTATCTTTTTTGTATTATTCTTTACACTTGTTAAAGCACTTTGTAACTTGTTTTTGAAAAGTGCTCTACAAATAAGGATTATTATTATTATTATTATTACCGCATACTGAGAGGCCAAGGAGTTTTTAATCATTCACCCTCTTAGTGAACTCATGCCACTCGTGTCTGATTGCCAGCCAACCCTTGATCAGTGAAATAATTTCATGCCACACAATTAAACAGTAATTATAGTGTTTGAATAGTGAGCTTTTCCAATTTAATATTCATTTTTTAAAAACTATTGTTCTCCATACATTGGTATCGCCTGCTATGTATAATCCATTAAAAGTAAGACAATGGTACAATAACTCCAACTGTAGAGTGGAAACAGCAGATGGCACTGTGCGGTGAATTTAGGGAGAACTCAGTCAGTGTTGTGTGTGTATACTCTATCTATCTATCTATCTATCTATCTATCTATCTATACATCTACAAATCTTTACAGTATTTTATGTTTTATTATCATCTTATCTTATAAAACAATATTAATACGTAATACAATAATTTTATAATGTTAATGTTTCTTCAGACTAATTTGATATATGTAATGGATGTCTAAGTGAACTTTAAGTGATCTCATGCTGAAAAGCTCTCTATTTTTGAGCTGTTAAAATAATGTCCTTTCTATTTTCTATTCTTTTCAAATGTCATGATACATTAAGTGTTCTGATGGTGGTGGCATGACTGTAATAATATTGTATTTATGAAAAGTAAAAGCCATTTAAGGAAGGCCTTTCAGTGGGAAAGTGTCAGTTAAAAAGGACAGATTGTCATTATGAAGTCTTTGCTCTTCGTCACAGTTTTGACTAATTCACCTGGCATCTGTCCAATCAGGGACCTCAAACGTAGAGCTGTGATTTAAAGAAACATATTGTTTTACTTACATATTGCGACACAGAGGAGAGAGCATGTAAATGATTACTTCTATTGTTTGCCAATGGGTTGATTTGACACAGAATGTTTAACTATAACCCCATAACTCCTTAAAATCCAGCTTTCCCACTTATATTTCCCCTTTAAGGTTTTTAAAAGCATCTTATTCCACATTGTGTGACAGTATCACATTTATATTCTGTAGCAGCTTGTTCCAATTCTTCATCAAAAGCTATGTGTGAAATATTCAAACCAAAGGTTCCATGCTTTTTCCCTTAAAAGTTTTATCTTGGCAGGAAACTGGAATTTGAGGGAAATGACATGCTTACACCAGCTCCTCTTTGTGTCCTGTAGCTGACATGACTGGAAACAACATGATGTCATGTGACTGTGTCTCTGTTCGGGGTGGGGAGCCCGGCAACCTCAGACTCCTCTACTGCACTGAAATCAGTCACACTGTAGAGAGGCAGGAGGCGCCATGAGGGCCTTTTATAATATATATGCACCAATCCAACTGCCTTACAGTGTGTAAAATGCATTTGTGTTGTCTAATCAGTAAATCTGGCAAGGTCCCTCATAATGAAGGCTAATTAGTATGCTGCAGCACTCATCTGGCTGCATTTGAAAGGTCTGCCAGATGTCAAGGACCGGTAGCAGGCCAAAGAGAGACAACCTTAAGCAGCTGAAAGTCTCTCTCTCTGTCTGCAGTCTCCCAGGTAGGTTATGAAATACTTCAATTGATCTTATGTTGTTTATCACATGCACTGTAATGTGATGCCATCTTGTTACTTTGTGATTGCTTTGTTGTTAGCGTGTTATTTCGATGTCTGTACATTGCTGTACACAAATTATCGAATCAGGATAATCCTGCATTTGTGTTTGCATTTGTGAAGTAGCTTTGGTATTGTCACAGCCTGGCTCATGGACTGGACAAAAACGGGAGACACACGGGTAAACCAAATAACAAAGTGATTTATTAATAAGAAAATAATCGAAAATGTGCTGCATGGATGTTGTGCTGTAAAAACAAAGACAAGAAACCAAACAAACAAAGGACACCATGAGATGAGGAGGTCCAACCCAAGACTGAGTGCTGCTCTGGCTTATATGCATGGGGCACACTGGGCCCAGGTGTGTCCCATGCCACTGATTAACCTGTCAATCAGGTCTGCAGCCCTGGAGACAGAAAGCACACCAACAGCAGTACAAACCCTACAGAGGGGCCGTCACAGTATGGCTTACAATTCTTCACGTGCAGGAGAAACTGATACCATTACTGTGTGTGTTATGTCATACAATCTTAGACTGAAACGTAGCCATATACTTTTACTTTGTGCTTTATATGCATGCATGTGGGTATTTGTCTTGTGCACTTGTGTGTAAAACAGGCAGCTGGATTGACATCAAAATTTACAAAACTTCCATCTTAAAAAACAGAACAGCAGACACAAGACTTGTTGACCTTGGCATACACAGCATGCAAGTGGCCACTTTGGTCTAAACAAAGGCCATGGCTATTTGTACATTATTTTATTAATATATAATATTATTATATTGATCCCTGAAGAAAATTGTGCAGGATTTTTTTTTTAATGCGCAGGATTGAAACTAGTTTATTCACACAATCCTGAACCAACATTTCCCACTCGATGGCACAGGCCTAAAATATGAGCTAAGTGTATATATTCAACCCCATTTCATACTCTTCTCCTGCTCATTTCCTTTTTTTCCTCTCTATCTCCCTTGCCTCCCTCTGCCTCCGTCTCCCTCTCTCTCACTCTCCCTCTCTCTCTCCTCTCTCTGCACCAGCTGCTGCTGCTTCTGCTCCAGAGCCAGAGTGAAGAGTCCCCTCACCCCCCTGCACAGACATAGACAAAAGGCCTGATTCGCCTGCTGAACACTGCCCCCTTTCTCCATCCGTCCCTTCATGCACGGCTGTAATGGTGGTGGTGGTGGTGGCGGGGGCTTCCGGAGAAAACGAGGCCTGGACTGGGACTAAAATCTAGGACTGACCCAGTGAAGGAGAGTGGGAAGAGGGGGAGGGGAGGAGGAGGATGGGGCTGGAATGGTTGGGGCTGAGTAAAGGCTGGTGCTGAGGCCTCGACAGGAAGACTGATTTTTCCTCTCTCAGAGTGGGAAAAAAGGGTATGCCACATTTACCTCTATATGTGCATGAGCATGCATGTTTATGTTTATGTTTGTGTCTGTGGTGGCATATGTGGGCATGGGTGGCATATGTTTGATGGAAATCTGTGGAGGGAGGTGCATGAATGGCCTGTGTTGCCCATGTCAGATTGTCTTTATATCACAGTGCTGGGTGTAATGCTGCTTGGAAGTTTTCAGTTTTCAGAGACTACCAGTGTGTCTGGGGGTGAAAGCACTGGGGGATCTGGTTGAGAAACAGGCCAAGGCACCGGACTGAGCTGCTTCTACCATCATGGTTACCTAAATTTGCTTCTTCTTTATGTATTATGTTGAATATCAGTTGCTGTCATCAGTCATCATTTTACTTTATGTGTTAAATTTTACCTCATGTAACCTATTTGTGTTTATATTGTTTGTATTATTTATCCCATTTTCTTTACTATTGTCCTGTTTTATTATGTGTCCAGGTAACTGTGCTCACCCAAACATCATCTTTTTGTGAATTTTTGTTGTTTGTTATTTGGCCTAATTTTATGGCACTGAGACCAACCAGAGTAGTGACTCTTCTTTAATCATCTTACCACCTGTCTATAAAATAATGTGTGTTCTTATTTCACCAAAACTATCTATGGCAATATACATGTAGTATGGAGGAAAATGTTGCAGTGTTTCCTGGGAGGTGAGCATACTGCTTCTGCCTGTGTGTTTCTGAGGCCATACTGCAGCACAGGGCTTTATGTTGGGTGACCGGAACCAGCTGAAACCGGTTTGAGGCAGCCGCGAGGGCTGACAGGAACAATACCGTCTCTGTGTTCCACTGAGGGATAGTGATAGCCCAGGCTGCTCCATGGCAGCCCTTCACTACTCAGCCACTGGCTACGATGGCACAGGCACAGACCCTGCTCCTGCTGCTGCTGCTGCTCCTGCTGCTGCTGCTAGAAGTCGGTACACAGCACGGCTCATAATGAGGGGGGCAGGGAGATTCGGGAAGGGACGAAGGCAGGGGGACGTGGCTGGCTGGGAGCCTGCCTCACACACACACACACACACACACACACAAACAAACACACACACACACACACACACACACACACACACAGAAGCATGATCTCTCTGTTTGTATGTCTGTGTGCTGCTAGTGGTGCACAGAATGACTAAGGAGGATCCTTACCAGGACCACCACCACTCACCAGATCCCTGGATGTAACCTGACCCTGTATTCTGGGCCTTTGCCTGGTTAGGAAGAAACAGGACTTTCCCCCCCAGGCAGGGTGGGTTGGATGTCTTCTTTGTGGGTTAGTGGTGTTGTGACTGTGTTTGTTACAGGATGGAAGGAAGGAAGGAAGGAAGGTTTGGCTAGTGGCTGGAGGGGGACGGAGGCAAGAGGGTGAGGAGTGGCTCTTGCATGTTTCCACCATTGTTATTTTACGTTCACTTTACTGAGATTGTAGCAGTCTTTTACACAGTGTGTGGATTTCAGCTGGTAATGATGCATGTTATTAAACTGCTGTTGCTGAGATTGGTTGTGTGTTGTGTATTTTTCATCTTTGTCTGTATTTAACATTCATTTACTTTCTACGTCAGGCTGCTAAGGCTGTGACTAGCTGTCTTTCCACCAGGCCTTTCTCTCTCTGCTGCAGCTTCACACAGCTCAGCAGCCATTTTTCCCCTCCTTGCATTTCTCGCCTGCCCTCTCTCTCCGTACCATGTTTCTCTCTGTCATTTTATGTTTACTTCATTGTAACAATCATCCCAACATCTGGATTAAGAATTTTGCTTTTTGAAACTAAAGACAGGACAAGATATGGGTCTCTGTGTGTGCAGATGCGTTTGCCATGCATTTCGATCAAAGAGCAGTACTGGTTTAACTGCATGTACTGTACAAGCAGAGCAGCTCCATGGCTGTGCCTTTTGTCCCCAACACCCTTAATACAATCAGACACAGTGCATATCAGTCCCATCATGTTTTATTTGCAGTGTTCACGATTAAAAAAATAAAGATTGTTTTTTTCAAGAGTTATAACCCACTGAAAGCAAAGTATTTCTGATGTTTAATAATACTGTACTACTAAAACATTTTGCTTATAGAATTCACAAACAAAAACATCTTGAATATTGGTTGTCTTTTGTTTACATGTTTTATTCACCCTCCAGCTGACGAGTGCCAGTCTGCTGAATGTAAAACTCATTGTGATGAGTTGTAATTTTAGTACTCAAAAAAAGTACTAAAATTACAACTCATCTTTTGTATTGTACTAATTATTTGGACCTGATCCATTCATCTCCTGAATCAGAAAATATACATAACTTAAATATACTTAACAGAGAAACTTATTGGTGTAGTCAGGACATGATGCAGGTCCTTGTCTTCCAGCAGCAACTTATAAAAATTGTAAAATACATTTAATTATCACATTTGTATACTGTCTCCTATTTAATGTCATCAAAATTTCACATCTACCACCCATGGGAACCAGCATGTGGGTTCCCAATAAAGTTAGCTAATATAAGGATGAATAAGGCATAACTAGGACTAATTGTACATTCTTGTATGTATGTAGGTCAACTAAACTTGCATAGTTTGATCTGAAGATGTAAAAGGAGGGAGCTCTAAGCTCAGTCTGCTAATGCATTGATAAAACATCATGCACTAGAAAGCAGTGAGGGTTAACATGGTAGTTCACACGGGTGTACTGCTTGTAGACACTGGCACACCATGTGGTGGAACATGAAATTGAAAAACAAAAGAAATATTTATGTGCTTAGACCCAAATCCACCAAAAAAACATACTGTAATTCACAAAATATAGGTACATATGTACATATTGCAATTAATTACCATTAAATATGACAATGAGCAAATATCTCCTAAAATTATGTCAAGTAAGTTGATCTTTCATTTTCCCACATTTCTAAAAAAAAAAATAGTTTTCCAGTATTGTTGAAAGGGACTTAACACAGAAACAGGACTGAAAATGAACATGTCGTATGCTTACCACCTCATCTTATTTAAAAATATAATGAGCAACAGCCAAAGCTGGTCACTCTTTCAAGCATATATACATTTGTAATACAGAAACATAGTGTAACTAGTGTATAGCCAGAAACCTCCCCACTCACAATAAATGAGAGACCACTTTCATGAACTCAAGTCTTTAATATAATGCCTATATGTTTTTTACTTTGTGACATTTTGCAAGTATAAAATTAATGCTTTTAATCAGAACAGATTTTTTTCATCACATTATTGTTTATCATTACTATAATTACCTTCCTTTCTTTTCCCTTTGCATGTTGAGCCATAAATGTGTACAATCGTCAGTAGGGGCGTGTCAGATATTTTATGTTTAATCACATAAATCACACAGGACATTTGGATCTTTTACATTTATCTGGACTATAATCTAACTCTTGTCCGTAATATAACATAAATCAATCAGACATATAGCCTAGATCTAATGCTCTGTGGTCATGCTTGGCAATATTGATAAGTATATAGGTACATACCTGTATATTGTGTTGTATTGGGCTTAAGACTTCTTTTATTTAAAATCCAACAGTACAGCGATAAACAGGACTTCTAAATAGCCTCATGCAATCAGTGTGTGATTAACTCAACTTTAAGAAACGTGTTTAAATGTAAAGGGCACTATTAATAATTTATGCTGACTGGAACATACATCCAGCCTACTTCATCATATCATCCCAGAAATTCAATTACATTTGTACCTTTGAAGAACTTTGCATGTTAATTTTCTTTTCTGGCTAAGACAGGATTATTTATACTTTTGTCATACAAAATGTAGGAATACAGATTTTTACATTGTTGCCAGTCACCCTACAACTTCATCAAAACTCAAAAGCTGAAATACTTATGAACACAGTTATATTACAGAAACATTAGTCTTTATTGTCGACCCTGTATGTAAATTCAGTATGAAAAGGTGTGCTTCCAAATTTTGAGAGAATTACATGGAATTGCCCTCAACAATTTATCACTTTTGAACCTAAGTAAATTCTGCTTTCAGTATGAATTGCCTAGTTATTGTCCATCCCCAAGAGAAAAAATGTCATTTGGGACTAAAGATGGACTTACCATGTCAGTCAGTAAAAAAAACAAATATCATACACACAAGACATCTCATAATCTAAAACAGATTGCCATGACTAGGATAATTTAACACCAGATCACAAGGGAACAGCAGTGTCAGTACACTGTGTTGATCTCTGATCTGCTATGCTGAATTTTGAAACACTGAGAAATAAGTAAACAATTTTTGTTTGCTCTCTTACCATCTCATACAAGACAGTATGTAAAAGCAGCAATAATAAGAACGTGATTATATTGAATTCTGTTTTTCATCACTACAATATTCTGATTCTAAATTAATCCAATACAAGTGTAACTACTACACAGACTATGAACAGTTTCATTGCTAAATGTGATCTCTTATAGCAGGTTGAAGAACACATCATTAAAAATTGTTAAAATCTGTAGAAAACATGTCTTACATTACTCATTATTCCTCCATTTAATCTGTGTTCCCCAAGTGATCTCCTCATCAGAAACGGAGCAGTACCATGGGAGATATGAAGACGCCAGACTTCGATGACCTGCTGGCAGCCTTTGACATCCCTGACATGGTGGATCCTAAAGCGGCTATTGAATCTGGCCACCATGATGATCATGACGGACAGCTAAAGCAATCCAGTGGTGCGGTGAATACAAATGAAGATGATCCCCACAACCCCTCAACAGGACATGACATTGGCGTTAGTGTCATTGTTAAGAACACCCAAAAAACAGACAGTAGTGAGCTTGGCAGAACAATGTCAGAGAAGAATGAACAATGCCCCTCCCTACCCCTTTCTGGCAATGGACTTTATAATGGACTCTTGCATGCAATATCACCAGGTACTCATTACACCAAGAATGGATGGAAAGCTCCCAGAGAGGAAGGACTGTCAGTTAACAACCAATCATCTACCTTTAATCAGTTTAGCCCCATCTCCAGTGCTGAAGAGTTCGATGATGATGATAAAATTGAGGTAGATAGCCCCATGGACAAACAGAGAGGTCAATCATTCTTTATGTCCACTACTAAGAGAGATGGCCAGAATCCCAAATCTCCTGTATCAGTGGACAATGTTTCTAAGCCCAGAGCAAACAGAGACCAAAAACAAGACCAAAACAAGAACAAGTCTAACGACCCCCCTGAATCAAGTTTGCCTAAGAACGAACTAAAGCAAACTGCCCTCAAGTCTGAAGGTCAGGAGTACAAGGAGGCTGGAGAGCCATCAGGGCTTGTTAATGTGTCCAGTATGTCTCAAGTCAAAGCCAAGTCCTCTGCAAAGCTTTCATCTTGTATAGCAGCCATAGCAGCCCTCAGTGCCAAAAAGGTTAGTCCTACAGACTTGGATTCTCCTACAACACAGAAAGAATCCATCCAGGCCAATGAAAATCCCAGAGCTCCAGAGAAGTCGCAAGAGCAGGATTCAGCCCTAGAATTTGCAAAGAGACTGCTAACAAGACAACCAGACAGCCCCTCTAGTGTCACCAGCGAGGTTAGCAGCAAAGGTTCCCCATCCTCAAGCACAGACACCACCGCGGTCATCCCAAAAGTCAGGATCAAAACAATCAAGACCTCATCCGGCCAGATCAAGCGTACTGTCACCCGAGTTCTACCACAGTTTGATGCTGAGGGTCTGAGAAAAGGAGAGAATAGCCCACCTGTCATGTCAACCCCAAGTGCAGCTTTTTCATCTCCAACAAGATCCTCTCAGTCAACCACAGTAGTGGCCACCACTGGAGGGCCTTCAATTGAAATAACCAAGCAAATGACTATTAAACCTGTGGCAACTGCCTTCCTGCCTGTCTCAGCAGTCAAGACAAGTGGATCCCAAGTCATCAACCTGAAGCTAGCTAACAACACCACCGTTAAAGCAACAGTAATCCCTGCTGCATCAGTGCAAAGTGCCAGCAGTGCCATCTTGAAAGCTGCTAATGCCATCCAGCAACAGACTGTCATGGTACCTGCCTCCAGTCTGGCTAATGCCAAAATTGTGCCAAAGACAGTCCATCTTAGTAACCTCAATCTTCTTCCTCAGACTGTATCCTCTGCTGTCTGTGATCTCCAACAGGCCCTGTCCTCTTCCAAACAACCACAGCATCAACAATCACAAATCAAACAGAAAACAATTCTCGCTGGCCGGGCCTCAAAGAAAGTCTCTAGGGTTCAAGTGTTCACTAGCACTCAAAGCTCTGTAGTGGACGCCTTCAATAAAGTCCTGAGTAGCATAAATCCTGTCCCTGTGTATGTCCCAAACCTCTCTCCACCAACTTCAGCTTGTATCTCTATACCCTCACGTGGCTACAAGTGCCTGGAGTGTGGAGATTCATTTGCTCTTGAGAAGAGTCTGGCACAGCACTACGAACGTCGCAGCGTGCGGATCGAGGTCACCTGCAACCACTGTGCCAAAAGTCTTGTGTTCTACAACAAATGCAGCCTCTTGTCTCATGCCAGGGGCCACAAAGATAAAGGGGTTGTTATGCAGTGCTCACATCTAATCCTAAAACCCATCCCTGCAGATCAGATGATAACCACATCGCCCTCTTCAGGCCCACTCAATATCACTAGCACCAGCTCCACATCCCAAGCGCAAGCACCCACTAGTCAAATCCCAGCAAGAGCTACTGGTGTTGGGTCCCAAACTGCAGTGATTTCAGCTCCAAGCAGTGCTCCTCTTGGGGCAGCCATGCCCTTGGAGGATGATGCATCAAAGCTTTGCAGGCACAGCCTCAAGTGCTTGGAGTGTAACGAAATATTTCAGGATGATAGCTCACTAGCTATGCATTATCAACAGCCACAGGAGTCCAGTGGGCAGGTATGTAATGTGTGAACTGACACATAAAATAGTTCAATTTAATTTCTGAAGGTGAAGTATATTGATTAACACAGTATCATGGGCTTTAAAGTTGGGAGGAGTTATTTTGAAAACCACTGGTTCCAGAAATAAATGTCCTATTTGTCTCCATGACAATGTTTTGTGACTCATAGTTCAAGCACTTCTGCAGCTTACATTGGCATGGAACTCAATAGGTTGAATCATCACTATAAAAGATTAACAACTGCAGTAGCAAATGTTCTTTGATAAAAAGTTCAAAGTACAAGATTGTGAAGATAAAAACTTGGAGGTGGGTATTTACTCCCAAGGTGTATTTCAGCAAGAAACATCCAATCACCAAGCATAGCTCCATTAACGGTGGGGGGGAAGCTAAAGATTATGTTGTCAAGAAACATTGAGGATTTAGTTAAAGAAAACTGAATGGGAGAAAACACCTCTGTGACCAGCGACCCTCAGTTCCCAAGCCAAGTCATGGACTGAGCTAATGCCACCCCTTTGTACAGTGTAAAGGTCCATTATTGCTTATTTTAAGTGCCAAAATTTTAACTTTTGAAATATCCAGGGCCGTTCCAAAGAAAACTGTTTATGTAACCAGGACTTTCTTTCTGAAAAGACATGTCACTGTTGAGTTTTTGTTAATGTAATTTCTCAGTTCTAAGGCGCACATATCCAAAATTATCCACGTGAGTAGACATCTCTAGATGTGACGATAGCTGTTGTTTTTTTTGTAATTTGGCTGATCCGACTCTTCACTGTATATTGGAGAGTGGATAACAGTATTGTTCATGCAACAATAACCCCTCATATTCTTGGTGCAATAATTGCAAGTGCTATGATAAAAACAATTAATGGTTTTCTTTATCTCCTCCTTTCTCTCTGTCTCTAGAAAACATGCACCATCTGCCAAATGCATCTCCCAAATCAGTGCAGCTTTCTGTCACACCAGCGTATCCACCAACACAAGTCTCCTTACATCTGCCCCGAGTGTGGTGCCAGCTGCCGTTCTGTCCACTTCCAGTCACATGTCACCAAGAACTGCCTGCATTACACCCGTAGAGTCGGCTACCGGTCAGTCTACTTCAACTAAATCATTACATTATTATTTGTTAGTCTTCCCTTGACCTGAGATATGGTTCCCAATGTTCTGAGATATCCCAATGTTCTGAGATATGGTTCCCAATGTTCAACTTTAATTTCCCAACTTTTTTCTCTGTTAATACCCTGATTTTTTGATTTGGAGCAGTGTTCGTTCATTGTAAGTGGCTATTCTCAGACTTAAAGGTCTCTTCCTCTTTATTCAAATTGTTACTTCTAATCACATTTATAATTACAGTTGTTACATTATGTTTGCCCTAGCTTGACAAGGAAGTGATGAAAGTTATGGGAGAAAATGTACAGTCATAGTATGAGTTACCCAAGATACAAGCCATTAAAACTAAAAACTCAGTATCTTACCAATTATGGTTTAATTATGAGTCTGGTCTATAAAAATGTTATGAAATTAACATCTTGTTTCAAAGTTAAAATCTGCAGTGTTGTCTGCAGAGTCTGCAGACTGTTTGCTTAGCTTATTAAGCTTGCCTGGCTCTGTTCAAAGGTAAAAATCATCCAAATACAAACAAGATAGTACGTCCTAATTAGTGAGCTTCACAGGTGTTGGTAGAACCAGACTAGCTGTTTCCCCTTGTTCCTAGTCTTTGTGCTAAGCTAAGCTAAGCTAACCATCTCTGTAACTTGATATTTAATGGACAGTCAAGGAAGTGGTCTCAGTCTTATTTATCTGACCCTCGACAATAAAGCGAATCTGAGTATTTCCCAAGAAAAGTCTCTCATAGTTTTGATCCCATCAGTCCTGTTCTGACCAGCATGCAAGACTCTCAAGTAAATTAAAACAGACAATCTTAAATTAGAAACACTAAAGCGCTTCCATCCAAAGGAAGTTAAACTGACTTTTACAGTTAAAATCTTATTGAAATCAGACTTTTTCAAACTCCTTTCCTATTCCTCCCTCCAGCTGTATCCACTGTAGTGTGATCTTCGCTGATGTTGCAACTGTAAAATCCCACATCCAGAGTACTCACTGTGAGGTCTTCTACAAATGTCCTCTCTGCCCCATGGCCTTCAAGTCTGCGCCTGGAACGCACTCCCATGCCAACACACAGCATCCAGGAATGAAGACAGGAGAGCCCAAGTAAGTCTTAACATGCTGCATCTACAATCAAAAACACTGTGGACAAGTTAGTTAAAATGCTAATTAATCCAAAATTATTTTAGTTTTATAATCTCTTAAAGACAGCAAAGTATATTGCTAATATTGTTGCAAGTGTATATGAAATACACAAAATTTGATTCAATGCTAATTTAAATTTAAATATTTACAATAAAAATGACATGCACATAATAATAAGCAAGCCTTTCCCTCAAAGAATTGTCGACCCCACACACACATCAACACACATTTAAACGCTCTTCCTTCCACACAGACACACATATAACCTAATACCTATGTCCAATTCATTTTTCTAAGAAAGATTATCCTTGCTGCTTCATCAGTAGCAGGATTTGTGGGTTTTAGACATGGTGGCTTAACTTGGGTTTGTTTTTTTCCACATGAGAACCTTTCACTGACTTACACACTGTCCATCATCAGCACTACTACAGGTGCTGAGGAGCAGGTGTTCTTGTACCATTGGGTAGGTTTGGCCCTTGCTGTTCCCCAAGCTTAAAGCTAAATAAACATCTGATGTGAAACAATATTCAAAGTACTGAACCGTCTGTTTCAGTATGATTGATTATGTGTATCTAAAATTACAGAGATAAAGATAATAGGTGAAACAATACAACTGAAACTTAATGTTTCATTTGCAATAACTGCTGGAATTCTCTTCATACACACTTTACATTTCATTTCTTTGTATTTAAATTAAGTCTCTTATATTTTGCAGTGAACCCAGTTTTAACGTCAGTTTTTTTTTCTGTCTTTCAGGGTGATATATAAGTGTTCCATGTGTGACACCGTGTTCACTTTGCAGTCCCTGCTCTGCACACACTTCGACCAGCACATTGTTAATCATAAAGTTTCAGTGTTCAAATGTCCAGACTGCTCCTTGCACTTTGCACAGAAACAGCTCATGTTGGACCATATCAAGGTGGGCATAATATGTAGTTATTTAAGGCATGCTTGATAATGATATACACTTTTTATGTATCCCGACTTATTTCAATATTCAAGGCTAATCTCATGAGTCATACTAATAAGTTTAGTCTAGAAATTTTCACATAGCAGTGCTTAATAAATCCTAACTTTCAATTCAATCTGTGAATCATTTCCAGGTCATCCATGGAACACTGAAGACCATCGAGGGTCCACCAAACTTGGGCATCAACCTCCCCCTCAGCACCAAGCCAACTAACTCCAACAGTACAAACAGCAACACCCCCAATAACAATACTAATAATAAAGATGGAGGAAATGTCATTGGTCAAGACAAGGGAGAAAAGAAGCCTTCACCAATAAAGAAAACAAACAGTAATTGCTCAGCAGACTTCAAGAACCCTGCGAGCTCAGGATACACATGTGAAGACTGCAATACCCTCTTCAGCTCCAGGGAGGTCTTCGTGGCTCACATGAGGCGCGAACATGGCAAGGTGAATACTTCTCATTAGGAAGTCTCCAATATGTCACACAGTAATTTTTTGGAGATTCTGCTTTCAGTTGCTAAGAGAGCACACATTAGGAAAATTTAGAGTCAATGCTTTATGTGTTTTTTTTTATTTAACCTTTATTTTAACAGGAAAGTCCCATTGAGACACAGTCTCCTTTACAAGGGAGTCCGGTATAGTGGTCGTGCAGTGATGGAGGAAGCATTTAGATGCTTTACTTAATTAAAATGACAAACACCACACTGTAAAATACTTCATTATAAGTAAAAGACTTGCATTAAAATGTTACATTAGTATAAACAGGAAAATGTACTGAAAATATCAAAAGTACTCAATGCAGAAAATTGCCGCTGTGATTGTTAGTATATATTATGTCATTAGATTATTATTACTGATGAATTATTGTGTAAGCAGCACTTCACTGTTGGTTGAAATGGAGCTCATTTTACCGGTTTTATATAAGGCTGCCAACTAATGATTATTTTTGTTATAGATTGATTGTTTAGTAAGTAAAAATGAAGAAAATAATGACACGTGTCCACCACAGGTGCCACCTAGAGCCCAAACTTGACATTGTTTGTTGTCCAACTATTTGACAAATAAATAAATGAAATAAGTAAAATTACTACAAGAAAAAGCTGCAAATCTTCACATTTGACAAGGTGGACCATTAAAAGTTTGACATTTCTGCATGAAAAACGACTTAACTGTTCATCTAAACTGTTTCTAAACATATTTTCTGTCAATCAACTAAGTAACTGATTAATCAACTTATTATTTCAGCTCCAATTATATAATACTGGATAGTTCAATCTTTAACAAGGTATCATATTTCATTTTTATTTTAGCTATAACTGTCAAATAATTGGAGTAAAAAGTAAAATAATTTCTTATAAAATGTAGTGGAGAGAAGTATAAAGTGGAATAAAAACTCTCACTTGAGTAGAAAGATCCATTGCTGCAAATATGAATTATGCTTTATATTGCAGATACTGAAGAAACACCCATGTCGACAGTGTGACAAATCCTTCAGCTCTTCCCACAGTCTTTGCCGACACAACCGTCTCAAACACAAAGGCCTGCGGAAGGTCTACACCTGCCCGTGAGTACTCACACCAACTGTGTTTTTGACAACAAGTCCTCCAAATTGAACTACAAAAAATGTTGTTGGTCCGTTCCCTACAGAACAACACATACAAGAGATTTGTGATCTAATGCCACTATTGACAAGACACTGTTTGTAAAACCATTGGTTAGGTTTTAGGGCTGTACCAAATATAATGCTTCACTGAAAACCTTAAATATAAAAAAATGACATTTAGTACAGCCCTATTAGGTTTGGGCACAAGAATAACTTAGTTAGGGAAATATCATGTTTGGGGTTAATGTAACCTTCTTGGTTAAGGATAGGAGACCTTTGCTATTATGGTGGTAACCACACGGTTAGCAAACAATAGCTGTCATGATTGGAAACCAACATTGACTGTAGGAAACGGGAAACAAACTTCAGTCTCCTGTGTTTTGCTAACCCATCCATCCACCCTAACCTCCTCCCTCGTTGTGGATTTTGTGGTTCCACTACTTCCTCTTATGCTCCTGACAGACAGACAGGGCTTTGTCGCTTTAAAGTACATGTGTTACTGTTTTAAGGAGGCAGAAGAGAAGGGGATTAGCTCGAGAGTACCACAGACCAATAAGCCAATTAACATTAAGGAGCCACACGCAGTCCACGCAGCTGCATACTGTGATGTATCAAATTTCAAGAGGCATGCCATGGGTCCATAGAACAGCCCCAATTACATAATTGTGAAGGTTTGGGGGAGCGAGTGCAAGTTTGCGAAGACCGGCATAAGAATCCTGCTTTACCTTGCTTACATACAGTCAAAGTGAAAACCCACAGTAGCCTTTAATAGTAATAAAAATAAAAGCAAATTGTATTTATGCAAATAACAGACAACAAAATCAGCTTGCAAGGGGTTATAATTGTTATTTTATTGTACTTTGACAGGCACTGTCCAACTCTCAGTCAGCCGTTCACTAAAAGAGTGCTGCTGGATCAGCACATTCAGCTGATGCACAGAGTCAAAGATCCAGAGGGGAATACTGTCAACTCTGATAATGTGAAGGCTTCAACTGACAAGAAAACGGTACTGCGACACAAGTTTGTGGACATACATTTATAAGGTGGAAGTGCTCCTTGTAAAGCTTTTCACCTTACAAGTCAATGTCATGGTTCTTCTGTCATTCCTAATCGATCATTTTAATCTCCTCTACAGACCCTTAGCCCCAAAAGGAAGCCAGAAGACGATGAGGGGTCTCCAGGCTTGAACACAAGGGGCCCCGACTCACAGCCGTTGAAGAGGCTCAAGGTAAACATCCTTAAAGTTCACAAGTGTGCTGTCTGTGGCATCACCACTGAGGACATTGCGGCTTTCCATGAACACATTCCCCAGCACAAGTCTGATGGCTCGTCCTACCAGTGTCAGGAATGCGGCCTGTGCTACACCTCCCATCGCTCGCTGGCCCGACACCTCTTTATCGTCCACCGGCTGAAGGAGCCACATGGTCTCACTCGAAACAACGGACTGGGCAAGGACGACGATGAGAGTCGGAGAGAGAACCAGCTAGATGTTACGGACGAGAACAATGACGGGACACCAAATACCAAGTGCAAAGTGTGTGGAAAGACGTTTGAAACGGAGGGAAACCTGAATACTCACATGAGGACACATGGGATGGCGTTCATAAAATCTAAGAGACTGGCTGAGAAGTGAGAGGAACACACTTTGAAACCATTCCATCTAAAGCAAACACTATTGTTTTAAACATATACAGTTTGTTAAATTGTTGCAGACAACCTACAGTATCTCACTTGGCTGTAGTCATGCATATACATAATGTACATGTAGGGTACTACCATATGTATCCAGTATACACACAAAGATATGTAATAAATGTTAAGTAAATTGAATAAGATAGTTTTTTGTACACACATAGATGTTTCTAGAGGCCTTGACTAGATCTTTTTTATAGAAGAGCTTTTTTATTTTAAACAGTCTCCATTGTTGTCTTCTCACTAGGACTAGATAATGTATGAATATATTGTTGTTATGGGATTAATCCTCATACAGTCAGCAGTGTTATGAATTTTCAATGCTGCTAATGTCCAACGAATGTCTGAAAGATGAAAACAAATACATAAAGTATATAAAACCACTGGAAGCCTAAGGTTTCCCCATTATAAAATATGTTACCCCTAACTGAGGTCTTCAATTTCAAGTTGAAAGATGAATAGAAGATTAGCATAAAACATTCTTATTTTGTTTTTATTTCATGGATAACTTATATTTCTCTCTGAGCCCGCCTTGGCTTCTTCAACAAACCCTGGCTCTGGTCTCCTTCCACTACATCATGAAACTACTGATCCTAAAACAAAATCTCTGCATTCATTTTGAGCTGAAATTACATGTAATAGCAGAAGATTGCAGACAATCAGACAAAGATGAAGCTTGATTTCAGCTGTTTCAGCAAACCACCATGTCGAGTTATTATCACTGACATATCAAATACATACACAATCAAAATTATTATAAAGCAAATTTTTTATAATTATCTCAAGCATTTAACATCAGAAAAAGGAGTCTTTTAAAGACAAATATAGGGCCAAATTAGAATTTTCTTTTAAAAATATTTTGTAAAGGATTGTGAAATTTTTTCATTCGTGTCTTAATATATATATGGCAGCTCTTTGTGATTACACTCCAAAAAAGTGTATTTACCTGAATATTTTAAATATATGATAAATAGCACTTGCCTTTTATTTAACAGTGGTCTTCTTTACAGCATAGTTCATCTGTTGTTGCAGCACAATAAAAATAAAATTGTAACGACCCTGTATTTCATAAAACATTATCATTTTCTGTCTTGTTTCTTCAGTTCAGTTCTTAATGAATGTTCACGATAGGAATAACACTGGGGAAAACATCATAACTGAAGAAAAATGTCTACGAATGTAAACTTGCTGTGAAACTGAATGATTTATACAAGACAACTAGTTTAATTGAATGAACAATAACTGTTTTCCATTACTTTCTTCGTTCCAAGCATTTCCAAAATATATCATTCAGCTTTGGACAGTAGTTTTTCTATTCCGACATTAAGACTTTAACTGTTTTGCGCTGTAAAACTGCATGTGAGAAACAGTCTGTGAATTGTTTGTTGAATTGAATGTGTTTTGCTGCTGCTGCTGTTTTTAGATATTTCTGATGTTGTGTACAAAGCTGTTCTTTATGTCAATAAATAATAAAACCTGCAGGGGCAAGATCTGATGTCGACTTGCACACGAGACATCAGCTCTTCTCTAAGGAAATATGTCAGGAATCCTCTCCTGATCGTTCAAACTCATGCTTTTGCTTAGAGCTGTTTGTGTCATGGATCATTATTACTATGAAGGTTGAAGTCTAAATACTTAAGAGAATTGATAAGATTTTATTAATACCAATGCCATTATCGGTTCTCCTTAATTCCTTGATCAATTTTCTGTGTGGAAAAAAGTAGGCAAGGCCTTGACAGATTTTCAGCATCAACGCAACTGTTGTATTATATTAGAGTCTGAACACTGTGTAGAAACAGAGTAGAAAACGGCCCGCATGTGACTCAGGTGTGCAAAAGCTCCACTGTTTTAACTGCTGTTTAATTTGGAACCGGTTCTCAACTGGAACCAGTCCTTGATTAAAGTCTCAATGGAGGTTTATACTTTGGTTTTAGTGTCTTTGTCATCTCCTTACAGATTTTGTTAATGAAATACTAAGCTGATTTGGATAGACTATCAACATGCAACTTGACAATCCTGATCTCATTTTAGCCCTCCATCCATCCATCCATCCAATCAGCTCTCACTGACCCAAAAAGGCTCTGATAAACCCACTGTACTCTACCTGGCCAGCACCAAACAGCCAACAGATCTGACACTGACACATATTTATAGATTCACTGTTGGCTTGCTCTTTCTGAGGACATCTTTACCTCTGTGATCCATAAATCTGCTTGGAAATCACAATGGTGGTAAAAGCTCCGTACAGCTCCAGAACTTGCCTGAGAATCATCACATATTTAAGTTTTCTTCTGTATTAAAATAATCCTCTGATAGTTACTGTCTGTACTTGAACTTTGCCATACCAACCTTATAAGGTAATACTATGTCAGTCAGTGTTGTGTTTAGAGCTGTGTGCCTCCAATTGGCCAAAAAAATCTTGACAAGGTAGAAAAAATTAATGTCACTTTAAGCAAAGTGTTTTACTAAACTACATGAGGGGAAACAAGACGTCTCTAGTGTTAAAAGTCCTGTGCTTTGTGCACCCACAATCAACCTCAACCACCTTCCACCTACATCTGTAATATAACACACCCTGGACTGCAAAACCTGCTCTTTAAGACAGAGACTCAATGTACAAATACTTTGTTCATCGTAAAATGGCTCATGGAGATGATCTCTCTGTAGCAGGAGCAAACATTAAATCAGAATTTAGATGCATCATGCTGAATATGTATAAATTGTTTCCCTCACATTGTGTAGGTTTTTAGGACAAGCTCACCCTCTAGCGGCCATTGCTGATTTATTCACATTACTGTCTGCAGGCGTTGCTTCTCCCTTATTTTAGCTTGAGAAAAATGGTTACAGTAAAAACTAATGTAAATGTTATAAATAAGTAAACATAAAAGTAATTGTAACTCACTAACTTGTAACTTTGTATACAAAATCAGACTGATACTACTAGGAAACATCTGCTGTTCCAGCGGTAAATGTTCCAGTGATGGGGCAACAACCTGACAATGACTTACTGCACTCCAGCCTAATTATATTGATCCTGTGTGGTGACATAATCACAGCCTCTCATCCTCATGTAACAGAATCCTGTTCACACCTGATATAGAATGCAGGTGGTGAAGACCCGTATTTGTTCAATCTATCCTGTGCAAGATGAATTTTACGCTACCTTCTTGATGATGATGTGTCCCTTCCTATGTTATTTAAACACCTTCTCCACTAACAAGATGTAGTCAGTCCTAAAAAAATGGCCCTGGGTTGGGTGGCATTCCTTCTGTTTGCAGCGTTTAGTGTAGTGCTGGAAAATATACAGGCCTTGAATGTGTCTCAAAGATGTATGGAGGATAACGATGCGTTCCTCTGGGAAATTAACCAGGACCGACCGAAGGAATATGCTGTTTCCAGTAAGTGTTGCTGACCTTTGAAAGGCTTTTTCTCACTGTTTTAAGTTGTAGAGACACTAGGGAGTCTACAGAGTCGAAACTGGAACCAGCTGTTCTTTTAGAGGGGCCAGTTATATTAAGTTGAAACTAAGCTCATTATAGCCATGGAGTGGATCAGAACCCAAGTCAAATCATGCCATCTAAAGAAAACAGCTATAAAACATTACAATAGCAGATTAGTACCTTTCGACTGTGGTGTAATGCAGCAAACAGCATTTTAACAGCTTTTAGATGAAAGACTTATGTTCACTTAAAATAAACAACAACAAAAAAAACAATGCACATATATTTTTTCTTCAATACAAAACATATACAGTTACATACTTAAAAGCTTAAAAAAATGTAAGTTCACATTCACATCAAAAAGTATCAAATACATGACTTACTGTGTCTTATCCATCTAGATGTAGGCCTACACAAATTGCCTACATAATAATAATAATAATAATAATATATTGCTAACTAAACCAATGATATTTAGTATTATAATTATTAATATGAATAATATTGTTCTATTCTTATTATTTGAATGTTTAAACTCTTTATTTTACATCCTTCCTCAGTTTAAAATGTATATTAATTATTCTTTAAATGGTCTGATTTTATTTTAGCTTTCTACAAGCACTTTGAGATACATTTTCTATATTAAAGTGCTATACAAATAAAGTACATCCTCATTATTAGTAGTATTATACAGAACAGCTTTACAAAAACTAAATTAATTAATTAATAATTAATTCTCAGAAGGAAGTAGCATAATTTCTCAAGCTTATTCACAAATTAGGCTACAAACACTATACAGGTAAACGAACAAACTGTCAGTTAACATTAAATGGAATAATTATTATAATATTTTGCAAGCTCTATCACTGTAACTGCACACTATAATAACACAGCTAAAGTGAAGATGAAATGAAATAAAATGAGACAGACAGCGGGTGTATCTGACTTACCATGAATATGAAGTACTCCACATCCATGTCATACACTGTAATGTCCTTTACACTTGTTGCTCAGATGGTCATTAAGTTTTTTGCTAACAGAACTCCTGGTCTCCTCTTTATCTAGCTGCTAGCTAACTTGTCTCCATAGACTGTATAAAACAAGCTTGTCTCACAAAAACACGGTAAAGTTAGCTAGCAATTATTAATTATTAAAAACAAGCGAACTTTTCGTTCATTTAAGTCTCTGCTGTTTGTTGTGAGGCCAGACCATAACTGCCTTCAATATTTACTTTTAACTTTTAAAGTTTATTTAACGGAGACCTGATATTTCACAGTTTTAAAATATAAAGTCATAGTGACCACATCTGATTGTTTCATACTTAAGCTAACTAGTGTTCAAATTATATGCCACCTTCACCTATCTGCCTTTCCGTATGGGTGCAACGCCGTTTTTGGCCACATTGGCTGGATTTCATAGACCGGCCGTTACAACCCATAGAGGCGCTGTTTCACTCAATTGAGGCGACTAGATGGAAAAAATCGGGAAGAAATAACGTGTGTGTTATGTGTCAATGACATTTTAAAATGTGAGTGGCAGTAACTGAAAGTGAAAACTTAATTTATGCTGCATGACATCTGGCCCTTGATTAGCCAATAGCCTGCAACAAGACACTTAACCCCTTGTTTCTCCAGAGGCGTGCAACCTCTGACATACATAGCAATTGTAATTGTAAATTGTAAATCGCTTTGGATAAAAGCTAATGACTAATTATCATTATCATTAATTATCACAACACATTGTCCCACTTATAGTCTAAAATAGTAAGTGCAAGGAGTTTGAATTTGTCTTAACTTTAAAAGGGTTAGAAAGAGTCACCAAAATTGATACTCTTGAACCAAGGAAAGTAGACAGCACCCTTGTTGTGCAATCACAATCAAGCATCAATATTAATTTGACATGTTTTATTTTAATAAGGCTCTCTTTTTATCCAAAGGGACTGTGTTGTGTTGTGTTGTGTTCTTTGCAAGTCTAAGTTGCATTGCTGTTTGGTGTGTGTGTGTGTGTGTGTGTGTGTGTGTGTGTGTGTGTGTGTGTGTGTGTGTATTTTCAGTGTATGATGCATTTGGAAAGATGGGTAGCAATGTTGAAGGAGGTAATGTCAACCGGCCTGGCTTGCTGCAGCTGTGTCGCTCTGCCCATGCTCCTACCTTCTCTGGACAGTACTGCCAGGTGTTCCTTAGACAGGTAACCAGAAAATATTTGTTTGTCATCCTGGCAGTTGGTTATAGTAGGTGATTTTGAACAAAGTGTTTTTACTACTGTAGGGAACAGTCCAGTACTTTGTGGGTGTTTGTGTTCCTGACTCCTGTGAAGAAGAGGAGGTGCAAATGCTGGTGCTGTACGGTCAGTGAAAATCTGTTTTTTCTGGACTCATTGCAGTATCATTCCAATACTACTTTGTTTAACTTGTTTTTCACCTTTTCTAACAGGGAGACTACAGTTTAGTCAGACGTCCCTCATTCCCCCTTTACCTCCCATCCTGGTCAATCAGTCCACTCAGGAGATGATCATGACTCACTGTTTGTCTGACACCATTGCCCCTGATGCATCAGATGTCACCTGCCTGTAAGTATAAGATTGGACTTCTTTTTTTTTTACCCTACTACTGTCTTATATGCATGTGCACTTGTAACTTAACTCACTCTGTTTTTGTCTTTAAAAAAAAAGGAATATTTGAGTCTCCTAAAACAGATCATTTTTCTCTGGCAGGTTTGTGTGTTGTGTAATGGTAGCAATTCCTCTTGTGGCTACCCTGTTTAGAGCTATGATGAGATGGCAACAGAAAAAAGAGGTCAAACCAACAGTAGAGTCATTCTGTTTAAACACTGGTCTCAACCTTTATGGGACCCTGAAGACCAACGGCTCCTCCAGCGAAATTAATAGTAGCACTTTAGAGGAAAATGGTAAGTATAATGTCCATCATATGTGAGTACATGGTACCCAAAATTTACTTTAAACTATTCAGTTCTGCTGTGATTGGAAGAAAAAATATAACTAAATAACTAAATGTTCAACACCGAAAAGTTATATACTCTACAAAAAAAAGTTATATGTGGAGTTTATATTCAGACATTGCTTAATTGAATATTGTCTCATAGACTGCACCAGGCACACGACACTGTGCTTTTCTCGAAGCTGTGTGTACCGGTACCTGCAGGTGTTCTCTCTACAAACTACCACCCAGGGCATCTTTAGCACCTCCTCATCCATCCCAGGAGGAGGCTACTCCTGCCTGAATGGCATCCGTGTTCTCAGCCTGCTGTGGATCATATGTGGACACTCTGCACAGTTCCCTGTAATAAACAACCTCGGTATGACAAGACTCACTGCCACTTGCTCACTCAATCTGCAAGACATTCACTTAATCACATATTACACTGTATTGCATCTATTACAGATAACTACAAAAACTGGAAGAACACAGTTGAAAGCAGCCCTCTGTATGTGCTTACCATCAGCGGACCTGTGTTTCTGGCTGTAGACACCTTTTTACTGCTCGGGTGAGAGTGACACAGGTTTAGGCTAAGTTTGAAACAATGATGGATTTACCATGGTGCGTCTGTAAAAAAAACAACCTCTTTACAGCAGATTGTGTGTTCTAGGGGTCTGCTTAGTGCAAGGTCTCTGCTGGGCTCCATCAACAGAGCTGAAGACAACCTGAGCACCAGTTTGGTGGCCAACTACCTCTTCAAGAGGATTAAAAGGTAATGCATGATGATCATTTCACCAAATTAAGTGATTTATTATTATAGTTAGAAACGGATTTAGAAGCTCTTCATTGTATGTGTGATCTACAATTAATATATATGTGAAATGTCTTTGTGCTTCCTTTGCTACAGGATTCAACCACTGCACATGTTTATTATGAGTCTAACCATTGGCCTTATCTCTCTGGTCCAGTGGGGACCCTACTGGTTCCCATTTATAGATACAGTGATGGATTGTAAGACTTACTGGTGGGCTAACTTACTATTGATAGGCAATCTCCTCCCAGTCCACGAGATAGTAAGTTAAACGGGTAATTTAGGCCTACATTCTATTTAGTAGCTTCAATTTATTTTGACATATTTGACCTATATCTTAACATTTACCTCCTCAGTGTATTCCTTGGACTTGGTACCTATCTCTGGACTTCCAGTGTTATGCCACCACTCCTTTGTTGGTCTATTTTTACAGACTGTACGTACTTTCATATGATTCGAAAACATTGCAACATTTTAGTCCTCAATCAGATTTCTACCTTGTCAAAAATACATTTTGAATCATGGCCACCACTGGGGCCATTTCACATTCTAACAATTTTTGTTCTACAATCTTCCTGTTGTTTGTTTATCAGAAACAGAGGTGTGTTTGCAGTTGTTTCTGGAGGTCTTCTGCTGATGACCACTGTGACCAGTGCTGTTATAACTGCACTTCTACAGCTGCCAGTCTTTCAACCGTCTACACTGTAAGACTTATATCGTGATGTAGTACTAATGCAAACTGCTAAGGAACCATGTGTATGAAATATAAGGTGACAAGTCAACTAATCTAATGCTAAAGAGAGCAAAGGCCAACTAGCCATTCCAATTGTTTTTTTTTTAATTGTTTTTTTATTTGTTTCTTTACTTTGCAGGAAATCTGAAAATTATGTCTTATATTACTATGTGAAACCCTACACAAGATATGGGCCATTTTTAATAGGTGTCTTGACTGGAATATACTTGACAACAAAGAAGCATCAGCTGTTAAAGCAAAAGGTGAGAACATCTGATAAGGTTGACAGAGATCCCAGCCAAACTCACTAGACACACCTTATTGTTTTAATAAATTTGAACATACAATGCTCTTCTGTGATACTATTGAGCCAGACAGACTCTGTACACATACAAGCTGCCATTATACGCATGTGCTTATTGTGTCTTGCTGTTGCTCCAGTGGCAGGCAATACTTGGTTGGTTCTGCTGTTTGTCACTCATGGCTGTGTTGGTTGGATTGGCATACATCCTGAGGGAAACCCCAGCCTACCCATCTGTGCCTCATGCCCTCTACCAGGGACTGCACAGACAGCTCTGGGCTCTGGCTGTGACCTGGATCATACTGGCTTGTGAGGAGGGTTACGGAGGTAAACAAATTTTTGGGATAAAACAATATAGAATTTAAAATAAACAAAAACTATTCACGTATTATACTAACAGCAATGACAGTTTAAGAGCTGGATACTGTACAATTTGGGGGATATTTTCATTTTTAGCCTTAGACATTTTTAACCCTCATCTACCTCTTTACATTATACAAAAACCAAATTAGTGATATTATCTACAATATGTTAGATATGGCTAGAATTTTAGTTTGACATTCAATAGACTGTAAAGAAGTAACAGTTATGATGTTATGTCAGAAACGTCTACATATTGTGTTGCAGAGATATATACTGAAGTTAGCATGCTAACACCTCCCAGAGGAAAAATCTTTTGTTCAGAATAGTCTTTTCTTTAACTCTTGAGAAAACAGATTGAGGTTTTGAGACTTAGGTAAAAACATATGGATACAGAATTGAGATTACAATAGGATAAATGGAAGTAACAGATGAGATCTCATCATTGTATCTTTTTGAGTTCATTAATGTCTTGCTTATTGCTCCTAAAAAGCGGTTGGGAGAACTGGGGAGATGTTTGTGAGCTTGATTGTATTACATTACTGTCTATGCATGGAGAACCGTGCTGCCCTGAACTGGATTTGAACCCGGCTCCTGCTGTTCAAAGGGCGACAACACTGCCGCTGCGCTAAAATTAACTGTAAAGGATTAACTGTCTTTAAATAGAGTACAATTTTCCTTTACTTAAAAGAGAAAAAATACCATATCCACAATTAAAGTCCTCAAAGTTCTACTCAAGTAAAAGGTATAAAGACAAGACAAATACATGTTGTATCTCAGTTCTTGCGTGCATTCGGTCCTTAATGAATTAATCTCTAAACATTATGTCAAAGTATTGGGTGTTCCAGTTATGCTGGCTGTGACCTTAACAAATTGGACATGAAATTTGAATGTCAAAATGTATTTTATTTTTCTCAGTAACTTTTAACAGATAATAAACAATAAATACAATAAGGATTTGAAATTAAGGCGAGTAAAAGTATAAACCCCCATAAAAAGAAAATCCTCAACCTCAACATTTGACGTAAGTAAAGTACTTGAGTAAAATAACCCCTCAATGGGGTTAAACTAAGAAATATGTTGGAGTTTTTTTTCTGATCCACATTCTAGAGACTGAAATTACACTTATTTAAGATACTGTAGAGATCTCATCTAAGACAGAGATGAGTTTTTTGCTCCTGAGGGGACTATGAGAAAACTAAGACATATTTGAGAAGAATCATGAGATCCCAGGAGTCATAGCTGAGTTTTCTTTGAGCTCTTTCTCTGATCTCATGGTCCAATGTTCAGGAGACTTCAATAAGACTTATTTAAGATAAGTTAGAGATCTCTTGTTTTGATCAGAGTCAGACAGAGATGAGTTTTTTGCTCCTGAGGCCAATATGAAAAAACTGAGACATATTTGAGCAGAATCATGAGATCCCAGGAGTCATAGCTGAGTTTTCTTTGAGCGCTCTCTGATCTCATGGTCCAATGTTCAGGAGACTTAAATTAGACTTATTTAAGATCAGTTAGAGATCTCTTGTTTTGATCAGAGTCAGACATAAATGAGATTTTATATTGTTGTTTCTCCTCAGATGAATTTGAGAAGTGGGAGAAAAGGCCTTTGGTCTCATCTTGGTATTAAAAGCAGCTCATTTGTGTCTAGGAGAAAAAAAGGAAACAACTATGAGATCTCATCTTGGATTTTGCTTTCCTATGGGCTAGCCCATTCCCATCCTGTCTCGTAATACCACTTGGGTCTTGAGAGGTGATAGTCCGATAGTATAGCTCAGGCTACCCCTGTCATTTCAGCTCTCTTAGTTTCAAAATGTCAAAAAAAGGAAATATTCTTACACCTATTTACTCAGCCCTCATCCATTGCTGAACCCCTTTAGGTGTGAGAGGGCGCTGGCGTGTCTGTCACCGCTTCTCATGCTCACTAAGAATACGCACAACTCCATCTACTCTGCGATTCTACTCCTGCAGCTTTTCTAAACTGGTTTTCTACGTTACGCTACTAGTTGGATTCACTTTCTCACACTCTGCAACTTTTTCTCTGTGTCCTCTGAGTACGCTACTGGATCTGCTAAACCAGTGGCTTTTTCCAGCTGCTACACTACCTTAAAGAGTGGTCAACAGGCTACTTCCAAACCTTGGCTTTATTTTGACGATCCCCAAACTGCCAACAGCTGTAATTACCACTGAAAAAGGCTTGATCCTCCACAGTAGTCTCTTTTGAAGCTTGGCCGTGATTCTCTGGTGGATGGCCTGTGGCTTGTAAGCTAACGCTAGCTAGCGTTGGACAAGGTAGTGGTCTCCTCCGGCGTCATGGCTTTCATAAGGTACTCCTCTTTGGAACTCAAGAATCTCACCTCGCACATCGTACCGAGTAATGTTAACCTTGAGGTGATTAGATCTCTCCGTCTCCTCCCTATGTGCACAGGGCTACCTGAAATAAGTTTGTTTACATGAAGACATCCCCGGCTACTCCAGCTATTCGGTGTATCACTCAGCGACAACGTCATCAGAGTAAGCCGTGCCTACATTCATTTAACCTACGGCCCTTGGAACAGGCTGTTGATGTCATCCCCCATGCCAATACATCTGTCCATAAGTCTGCCTCATTTATACTGCTGAACACTCGCTCACTAAATAATAAAGCGCCACTCATACACGACATCATAACTGACAGGAAACTGGATTTTCTGTGTCTGACTGAAACTTGGCAGAACCAAATGAACTTTCTTGTACTTAACCAAGCTACCCCCCAAGGCTATAGTTACGTTCAAAAGCCCCATAGTTCTGGACGTGGTGGGGGATGTCATACATCATGCAGATATCCAGATAAAATTTCCAGTACACGCCTCTTCATTTGAGTGCATTCACTTTGCTCTGTCTGTGTCTCTGCAGCTACAAGTGGTCCTTGTCTATTGCCCGCCTAGGGCATCTGCTGTTAAGAGCCAACAACATCAACCTAAACAGCTAATTTCTACTATCAACCGCCTACTCTGCCCACCTGACTCTCCACAACCATCTGACACTGCTGGCCTATGCTCCAGGTTCCTGGAATACTTCCATAAAAGGGTAGAAACCATCCACCAGCAACTGCAGTTGTCCAGCTCCTCCCACCCAACTACACTACCACTGCTGGACACAAACTCTTCAACTGTCTTTACACCGCAGGACTGCCTCTCCTCTTTCTCCCCACTCAAAACAGCTCAAGTTCTTGAGCTAGTGTCAAAAGCAAAGGCCACATCCAGGAAACAGGATCCTTGGTCAAGGCATGTCTTCCAACTCTGGTTCCCACACTGGTCAACATCATCAACACCGCGCTGTCTTCTAGGGTGGTCCCCACCAGCTTTAAAACTGCTGCGGTGATCCCTACACTTAAAAAACCTGGCCTGGACCCAAATGATCCAAACCACTACAGCCCAATCTCCAACCTACTTTTTATATGCAAGTTATTGGAAAGAGCTGTAGCTGCCCAACTCAACCACCATATGCTACATTACAACCTCTACGAGCCATTTCAATATGGTTTCAGGACACATCATAGCACAGAAACTGCCCTCATTAAAATCACAAATGACCTTCTCATGGCAGCTGATTCTGACCATGTCAGCATCTTAATTCTTCTCAACCTCTCTGCAGCCTTCAACACAGTCCCCCACTCCATTCTTCTCACTCGCCTCTCCGAACTCATTGGCCTCACTGGTACTGTGTATTCCTGGTTTCAATCCTATCTCACCAACAGTCAACAATACATCACCCTTAAGGGCATCTGCTCTGACTTGGTGCCAGTCTCACACGGCATGCCTCAAGAATCGGTGCCTGGCCCACTACTATTTAATGTCTACATGTTACCTCTTGGGATGATCATCCGGAAACATGGACTGCACTTCCACTGCTACGCTGATGACACCCAGCTCTACATCAGCACTAAAGCTCCTACTCCCCTTCCATTAGTGCCACTTATCAATTGCCTGAAGGACATAAAGAACAGGATGGACAGTAACCTCCTCAAACTGAACAAAAACAAAACAGAACTCATGGTGTTTACCCCGCAGTCACTTCTCAAAAAGGTTGGTGACATCACACTGGATGTGGATGACTGCTCAATCTCTGCATCCCCTCAAGTACGCAACCTGGGCGTCATCATGGACTCCACCCTCTCCTTCCATTATGTTCAGAACTCTGCGGCTAGGATGCTGACCCACACAAAACTTGGACTGCACATCACTCCCATCCTGAACAAGCTTCACTAGCTGCCAGTTAAGTCCCAGATCAAATATAAAATCCTCCTCCATCCCTACTCCATCCCTACACTCAGTCACGGTCCCTGCAGTCCTCTGACACTGTCCCTAATTCCAGACTCTGGACATTTGGTGACAGACCCTTCTGTGTCGGTGCACCATCACTCTGGAACAAGCTTCCTCTTGCAATCTGCTCTGCCTCCTCTCTAATAACCTTTAATATCCAGCTTAAAACATACCTCTTACTCACCAAAACTATCTTGGTTAGGATCAGGACCGCTGAGCTAACTAGTTAACAGTTGTTAGCAGCAGTTATGACCTGATATGCTGCACCCTATTTGTTTTTGTATGAATTCGACAGGTGGAGTGTAGTCTCAATTTTTACACATTGCACCTTTAACAAATGTGAATACAAATACAGTAGCAGCTTGCTACTTGCTAAATGAGTAAAAGCTAGACTTTTATACATGAATATGTTTTATTTTATTGTTTAAATCTTCTAAATCTCTCACTGTTTCTCCAGGTTTTATCAAGAGCCTGTTGTCATTGGGTGTCTGGGTTCCTCTTTCCAACATCAGTTTTGCCTGCTATCTGACACATCCTGTCTTCATCATCCTCTACATTGGCTTGCAAGAGACCCCACTCCACTACACAGACATCAACTTTGTAAGTACTTAGACAGCACATTTCATTCAATTTCATCAAGCCTGATTCTGAGGTACAGTATTTCAGATGTGACCACTATTTGGCTGTGTTTCTGCATGCCCTTTTTAATGTAATGTATGCTATTGTATGTCTCTTCTTTAGATGTACTTGTTCCTTGGCCACCTGGTGCTTACGCTGGTGATCAGCTATGTGTTAACTGTGCTGGTGGAGAAGCCCTACCTCCTCCTAAAATGGAGTAGTACATAGAAATAAATCCAAACTACTTGAAGGATCCAGTTAACGCCCCTTATTGTATATTTCCTTGTGCCTTGTAAGCTATGCCAGTGTGCTTGTTCAATTCCTCTTTTGTTAAAAATAAACCTGTTTGCTGAATGGTTACTATTTTTACAGTGTAACTGATGTTGTTCAAAAGTTTACAGAGGGCAACACACTGCAGATAACACAAAATTAAGTTGAGATTATCTTTGAAATCAACAGCATTCAGGGAGAGAATCAAAATCCATATTTTGTGAAACTGAATTGGTTTTCAGGTTTATGATTTCACAGATATAACATTATATCATCTGCATATAAAGATATTTTGTGTTGTCTTGTGTTTTTTTGGGTTGTCTATATTTTGCCCATCACCACTGAATCAAAGATAAGATTAAAAGGGCAAATAGTTGTGGAGAAATGTGGCAGGCCTGACCTCCTATTTTAACCAGTAGCAAAAAGCTTATTAAAATTCCTATTAAAATTTCGACATGTTATGTATATTATTTTGTAATTTATTAACTGCACAGATGATCTTGAGGAGTCTTTCAGAAGATCAGAATTACAACTATACATGCTGCTCTTGAATATATCTACATAAATGGTGGTGAAAACCTGTGCGCCTGAAAACTGACTCACACCATTCCCTATGTGACAAACTCTTCCGATAAGATACTGTATAGCAATGAGTACATTCATTCTTCTAACTTCTCAGTTTATGTTATACAGGTCAGAAACACGGTCTTGTCACTGTCATGGAGAGCATTAAAAATTATTCACATTAGAAGTTATGAAAAAAGGACTGAGATAGCAAAAAAGTTCTGCCCTCTTGCAGAGGACAAGACTAGTGTGACTGGTTTCCAGTTTATCATATTCCCTTGCCATGACCTAGGTGCATATGTGTCATGTCAAAATTTTTAATTATTATATAAAAACAGAAGCAATCATCCATTTTAATAACAACTAGGGCCAAGAAAGCAGAGGAATTAGAGCGAGCTGTATAATACGGCCCATTATACAGTTCAGGAACAGGACCACACCTCTCTCTCTCTCTCGGACAGCGATCTATACGAACATCAGTCTGATGGTCTCTGAATCGCCTCTGTCCATATCCACATCCACTCCTACTCATCAACGGAGACCACGCTCCGTTATCCAAGTTCCTCAGCACCGCATTGTCCACTATTCTTCATCCAGCAGCTCTAGAGCGACTCCACCTAGCACATACAGAGGACATATCACCCCATGTGCCTGCTCCCTCTGTGTGTGATTTTTCCCATTTGTTTTCCCGTTTTCTCTCATCCATGTCTCAGCAGGCTGCACACCCTACCCTTGCATATGCATCCCTCTATTCCAGCATCCTTTCTCCTCCCCTTCCCTCAGTTGTTGCTAAAATAGCTCCTTCAGCTTTCTCCACACCACAAACGTTGCCGTCCAATCTACATCAGCCACAACAAGCCATGGTGTACCACTAACTGGACTCACTCCATTTCCTCTTTTTCTAGCTAAAGAAGTCGCTGGCAGGGATAGGTCCCTTCATCATCCCCTTCCCCATTTACCGTATCAGCCCTATCAGCATTGCCACCTGAAATGACCTGCAAAAACTTAGTCTTATTACAGATTTTTCTTCCTCTCATTGCACCACCACTCCAAGCATCAACAGCCTCATCGCCAGTCCAGATTTTTCCAGGCATTATGCAACCATCTCACAGTGAGACAGTGAGCTGGACTTCATCAGTGGTGCTGAAGTTAACGTGTGTGGATTTGTTGTGAGATTTCTGCCTGATCAAAGGTATCAGTTACTTTTGGTTTCACATGCAGCATGCAGTCCCAAACTGTGTCGGTCAAACTACCAGCGGAGCAATAACATAATGCACAGCAGAGTAGGCCTATAGGGTAGGTAGATAATAATAGTAAAATAATATTCTCATTAAATGATGACATTAGTCTCGTAATATTCTGACTTTTTTCTGGACAGAAAACACAGATATGAGGGAGATATTCTGAATGTGCAGAAAGTTTTAAACATGTTGCAGAAAACCTGCTGAAACAAAGGTGCTATTAAAGTGAAGAGTAACTGAATTAAAATGAATTAATTTATCATTGAGGTGAAAATGTGACAAATTACTACAATAGCTACAGAATGCCTGAAAGCCTTACAGCTTTATATTCTTTTTTTATTTTTTATTTAGAATTGACCCTTCGCTAAGTTACTGTTGCTAAGTCCAACAAACTGTTGGCGCTGCCACTGTCTATTACTGCACTCCCCTGAGAAATATTGTCACATTTGTTGGAAAAAGCTTTCTCAGAAAGAACCAGACAGTTTTGCCGTTGCATTAAACATTTGAAGGTGGTATTCAGGCTGTCAAATTGACTCAAGCGGACGTGAAAAAAATGAAAAATAGAAGCTGAAGCCTACCGATCACATAGTACAAGTGAACCACCGCATCCCTCGATGACTGAGACAACAACAATGTTAAGGATCAACACTAAAGCTGGGTAGGCCTCTGTTCATTATTACAATCATTAAAAAGCAGAACAGTTGGGATTTATTACGTTACATTCAATAGGAAGTTAGCTAGCATTAGCTAACTAACATCATATTAGGAACAACCCACAGCCGACATTTTTCTGGATTTATTTTAGGTTTTGGAAAGAGAATAAATCATACTTCCCCTATCAATCATATCTTGGAAAAATACAGCAGAAGAAAGCTAGAAAACGACTCTTTTTGCATTAGAGCGCATCCATGAAAGTGTTGGACCACAGTTAGAGTGAGTCCTATACTGCGCTGTGATTGGCCTGCTGTGTATTTGGGGCATGGCTTAGCGGAGGGTCAATTGTCCCCTGCTACCTGAATATTGTTTCCCTTTATATAGATAAAGACATTTCCACCATAAATTGGTGCAGAAATTTTCACCAGAATGCAGGAAATTAAGTCTTTTCTGGGGAGGACCCCCAGACTCTCCTCTTTATTTTTGTCCCCTCCACCGTTGAAAATAATGGGGGTCGCCAATTAAAAATCTTGCCTAGGCTCCAACATTGTGCATCTTAAACTACCTCTTTGCCCACCAATGTACCAAGTGCCAGCTTTTCTCCCTTGTTGGAGACCTAAAATTCGCTATCCAAATCATCCCACAAGGCCAATCCTTCCTCTCCCACTTACTGTCCCTCACCACTGCAGTTCTGTCCCTTTGTGATCATGCTGTACTGGCCGACGATTCTAAAATGGAGCTGAGATTGTGGCACAACTTCCTTTCTTATTGGAACAGCATCTCTTTCTTTTATGATGACCACATAACCGAACCTGAATTGCAAATTTGGTGAAATGTTGTGGCGAAATGTTGTGGTGTTGCTCCACCTGCTCCTTTCATCACTCACCCCCACGTCCTCATGCTAATCAAAAGTCTTCAAAAAACAAAACCTCAGCTCACTCCAAAACCATTACCCCTGACATCGGACCTCCTCGCTTGTTGCATCCAAGATCTCTGCGCAGGATACTTATCTCCCTCTGTCGATTCAACCCTCAAAGCCATGTTTCTCCTTGCATTCTTTGGTTTCTTGCTCGGAATTCTATCTAAATCTAGTGTAGCTACTAATTATACTACTGTCAGCTGTTTCCCCCACCTTGTGTTGTAGTACTCGATACCGGTCTTAAGATCACTTTTTGATGGTCTTGGTCTCGTCTCGGACTCAACCGCATTTGTACTCGGTCTTGTCTCGGTCTCAGACATTGAGGACTATTATTTCAAAACCATAACTTTGGGAATATCAATAAATTGCTTTTGCATTGTCTGATTTATTTGTTAACATCTTAACTTTGATTGGATGAAAAACATATTGTTTCAAATGCAACCAATAACGCTAAGTAAAAATGTGTTGTTACTGTTAACATCTGTCCCCCCTTTACATAATGGTAAACATGGAAAAGGAGTATTGAATAAAGATGCTTGTGTTGATTTTTTTAGCTCTTAGTGTTTGTATGTGGGTGTTTTAATGGGAATGTGGATCTTTCAGATCAATTTGAGAAGTACGTTTTATCTCGTTCCACATTTTATCGTGGGTGATGTAATGTGGGGCACTGGTGTTGGTCTTGACTCTGTCTCTCCCTCCCTCGGTCTTGGTCTCAACTTGGTCTCAGCCCCTAAAATGGTCTTGGCCCTGTCTCGATAAACTCTAGTCTTGGTCTTGACTTGGTCTCGGTTAGGGTGGTCTTAATTACAACACTACCTCCACCTGCAGCCAAGGGCTCCCAGACCACATCATCAAAATCCTTGGTCCATCCATTGATATTCCCATGCCTACCTTAGCTATGTCCACAACAACCTCAGCGACATTCAAAGAGCCCATCTCCCTTTAGTCCAGTAACTCATTTTGGGGGATGATAAGCAAGCAACTTATCGAGATGAGCCCCCACTCTCAATCCCAACCCCTGGGTTCCTTGCCGCTCCAGCCACCAAAATCCTAAACAACCTCCTTCATTCCTTCTACTCTCGACCCCTCCTTCATAAATACTTCAAAGGAGGGGTCGAATTCATTGTGTTGAAGGCTGTGTTTGATGATTCAATTCATATTTAAATTAGGGCTCAATCAATTTAACCACAATTGCAATCGTGATGTCACCCTGTGTAATTAAATAACCACAAAAGGTTACGATTTAATTTTTAAAAAAGGTATGCCGTATATGTGACACTCTAGTCTTTGTGTACAAAAGTCGCTTAGTCACATAAATATTGACAGACTTGTTGTCACACTTTCTACAGTACTGCTAAAAACATGCCACCTTATTGAGGCTAACTGGCCCTCGGCCAGCAGACACTGTGGATTCACCCATAAAACAGCAGGGAGAGTAGAACTTGTAACTTTGGCAATGCACGTCCATGAACTGGCGGAGCACTGAATGGAGGGGTGTATTTGTTTGGCAGTTGAGTTCAAATATCAACAATCTTTCCGCAGAATCTCTTTTTATTCCTTTTTGGGCATACGCTGTACGTTTTGAGCCCTTTTCTGACTCTAATTTACTGTGCAGTGTACAAGGGGAAGTAAGGCCCCACCAAGTGCTCCCTGTCAGACATTGGACGGTCAGAAATTTTGGTTGACCGTCGTCAGGGTGTCGCACAGTTGAAGCAGACCCACAAGTCGATTCCCCATGATCAGTGCCTTTTTTCTCACAATCCCTGAACGAAATGGTAAACGCTAGCTATCAAGTTAATCTTTATAGTAAACATAGCTACCCTCCCTCTATTTCTCTCTGCAAAATGGAGAAGCCATACTGTCCGCATCTTCACAGCCACTTTTGGCCTTTCTCATTTCAGTTTGTACCTTCTCGACTACTTGCTTCGCATCTTAGTCCCTCCTACTCAAGATGCGAGAGGAGGTGTTGAGGAGGCAAGGAGAGAGGAGTCGAGGTAAAAGGCATTTAACGAAATGAGATGTCCTTGCCTCGGAACCGTCATTTTAAAGCGAAATCAAAAAAATATGACATTTTGCACAGTTGAATCATCTGTACATTATTTCAGCCTGTTGCTGTGATCTTTGTCAGATGAGCAGACCGGCTGTCAGCAATAATACATAAAGGCTACAGATCATATCTTTACGACCCAGAAACATGTACAGTATGTCAACCTTATGACATGTAGAAACATCTGGAAGTTGCAATAAACATTATATCGTATGTTGAAAACTGTCACAGATTACAGTATCCTACTATCATTCACTACACAGAAATCCAGTAACCTTTTTGGGAGGTGCGCCCTTTGTCTGTAAACAGGAGATTATTTCAGCCCTCATCTTGATGAGATGAGCGTTTAATCATCAGTCCCTGTAAGAAATGACACACAATTATCTGAATACTCATGTAGGCTACGCATAAATCATCCACACGCCCCCTACCAAACTAATTATTTTCTCAGATTTAGACACCAGCACTTGCATGGACATTTTACCCCACCTCCACCGGTCAATTTAGCTTTCCAGGAGTTATTGTGTCTTGTCTTGATGTGTGATGTGATTTACTTTATTAAGCGTATCCATGCGCGCACTATGTCACAGCAAATATCGTGTAACAAAACAAAAAAACGGCAGTAATAAATTTGACAGGACAGACAGAGGAAACTCTCCAGAAGAAGTCTATGAAGATTCTCAGTCATCCAGGTCATAGTTATCCAACGAAGGTTAAATGAAGGGCAACTGGACATCACTTTCATCACTTCCCAGGAAACTCAACAAACGTAACCTATTGGCCTCAGGTGAAGATACCAACGATGGTCGTTCAGTCTTGGCCTCAGGTAGTCTTAACGACTGTAACGACTGTCGTCACAGCAACAAGGAACACTAACGAACCAGCGGTATCGATGACCCGGGTTAACGACCCCACTGAGGTTAAATAGCTGAGTTTCCCTGCTAGTCAGTCAGAACTGAAGAAGTTCTTTGGATAAGGGACGAAACGTCTTCCATTAGCTTCAACCAAGTCCAGTTGCCCTTCATTTAACCTTCGTTGGATCTCCAGAAGAAACAGAACTATTAGCTTCCGAAACGTTTCGATGCTTTGAAGGAGCACAGGATTTATCAGGAGGACGGCTGCTTTACTTCAAACAGTTTCACTGTATGAATCTGGACTGTGTGTGAGACCTTTTGGATGTGTTGAAGAAGATTAACATTAGATACTGACTGATCCCGTTGGCGTGTCGGGAGATTTAAATGTTTTATGTAGCATTTATGTTGCTATGCCTCGTGTGTAATTGCGCACAGCATCTCTCTTAATGGGGAAATGCGTCACCCTATTTCACCCAGCCGCAGTGTTCATTTTAAGATCCTACCTGCCCATCTACACATTGCATTCCACATTAACAACATCAGTGAAAGTGAAATGACATTAAGGAATGTGGTTAGAACAGCGCTTAGTGACACGTTACACAAAAGGTTAAGGAAAGAGACTTTGATTGCAACAGGAACACTGTAGCTTTAAAGTCCAGTCACCTGTCACTGGGAGGCATTGACAAACTACCTACTGTGTTGTTTAGGTAGGAGGACAGGTTGGTTTGTCAACACTAAACCACAGAGATGTAGCTTACAGGCAGCTTTCAAGTGGCCTAGAGCATGGTGCTAATTCTGCTAATCCCCCAAATTGTGTTGAAGGCCTTAGTATTTGGTCAAATTAGCCTATTCCAATAGACATCTGATAAACAAATGTTAGTTTGGTGGCGACATCAGAAATAATTATACTAGGTCTAACAAACAGCAATGCTGATGCTTATAGAAGTAGCCTAGTCACTTTGTTCCTTGGTTTTATTCTTATTAATGATGAATTTAGGGTACCTTGCAGAATAGAATTGCACCAAAGAAACAGTTAAAGAATATATTTTTTAAACATTTTGGAGACTTTAATCGTTTTACCTTATTAATCAATATTGAAGTCTGTTGCCATTTATTGACACAGCCTAATAATAAATGAAGCTATGATAACAAATCATAGGCTAATACATCATATCAAGTATCAAGTAGTGAGCGACCATAGCAGCAGCAATACACCGACGCACGTTATGCAAATCAATGTATTTATTCCCCCCAGTCCCATCTCCCCCACTGTTATTTAAACACCTTCACTAAAAAGATGCAGTCAGTCCAAAAAATGTCTCTGGGTTGGGTGGCGTTCCTTCTGTTTGCAGGGTGTAGTGTGGCGCTGGAAAATACGCAGGCCTTGACTGTGTCTCAAGGATGTACGGAGGATACTCACACTCTCCGCTGGGAAAATAACCAGGACATGCCGAAGGAACAAAGTAAGTGTTTCTGACCTTTGAAAAAGGTCTCTACATACTGCATTGCAGGTTTATCTGATTGCTTAGGTACAATTTTTGAAACTATTGGCTATTTTTGCAAAACTCTACACACTAATCGCAAAACCTTTCAACAAAAAAACAAAACACATCAATACAATACATCTCTTGCAAAAGCAAATAATTCTTGAAAGGCTCTTCAAACTCTTTTGAAAATTGTCTTTTTGCAACAATACAGTAGGACTCAAATGTCTTTGAGTAAGCACACGAAGCAGCAAATACACACTCATAGTAAAAATGAAAATCACTTGAGGACACTTTTCTGTGTGTATGGCATTGCTGTTTGCAATAAAGTTTTGTCATGCATGTAGCGCTAAAAAAAACTGTAAATTATGAACTTTTATCTTAAAAGTTTGAATGATTATTCACATAAATTAGTATTTCATTATAGAATAAGAATAAAATATTTTCACTTTAGTGACTGTACTTAAGTATATGTCACAAGAATGAATCAGAAATTTGCTTACAGTTTTTTTTTTATTGCTTTGGTAGGCTACTATTATACTATTATTAGTATGTGATAAAATTTCACAACTCTTAGTACAAAACTCCAAACTCATCAGACTTGTAACACAGCCAGTCGCTCATTCAAACCACACAACGATTGATTCAAATTACAAGTTTCTCATGAAATGTCACGAGAACATATGGTTTAATCACCAAAACACAACATAATGTCATTTAGTCATTTAGTCTATCAGTGAATCTAATAACAAACAATGCAAGATACATGTTTCAAATCACCTTAGAAGTGCTGACAGAAGTATGCTACAGTATACTGTAAAAGACAGATTTTCACATTAAGCAATATATTTACATTATCCAACATTTACAGAATCTATCATTTCCATAATATCTATCCTATTGTACAAGTTGTGATCAATGAAGACATCCTCTACAATCACTGATGCAAGAAACAAACTTTTACTTTATTTTACTCTACTGCAACAGATAGGTTTGTCTATTCAAATGTAACTCTAAGCCTGTCCACAAGCTCTCTGATCAATTCCACTGCCTTGCTGTCTTTGCTGCTCCATGTTGAAAGGACATGAGAAAGTGTCCACATCCCCTTTTACAGTATGTGGTTACCAACTGAGTTTACCACCACGTGAAATTAGCAATGTAATTATGGATGGTAATCATGGAATGTATTTTACAGTACTGTATTGTACATACTGTAATTGTTGCAGTGGTCCTTTGTGGCTCTGTTTGTTACAAAGAGCACTAAGCTACTTGCACTAAGGTTGTAAGTTTCAATCCCAATGATGTCACATTCAGTGAAAATCTCAAACCTAGGGTGGTGACTTTGAATCTGACTATATCAGGCAAATGAAACAGACATGTATATTACTGTAAGCAATTGTTTCAGTGATGATTAATTAGGAACGATGAGCATAATGATAGTAAAAGGTGTTTTAACAACAGAGAAGAAAATCTCAACAAACATTCTGCTTTTACTTTGCATGAACATAATGTATTATGAATGTACTAAGAGTGGTGACATATTACCACATAGTTGTGTGAACAGTTCCATAGCGACAGAAAAAAAACTGTAAATATCCATTACAGTTTTATTTTGTATTTCTTTGAAAATAGGAAAACATAAAATGTACGTAAATATACTGCTACGGTTTTCCAATCATTTCAGTCTGCTGAAATGCAAGACAGTTGCCATAATTAAGTTTTGAATGTGTTTTTAACTGTTTTGAACACAGTGTGTTAGCAAAAAAAATGTGCAGCAAGTATATAGTGTTTTGCAGGTTGTGGAGTAAGAATGAGAAAAGAGTTCATGGATTTTGGAGAAAGTGGTCATTGAATGCATTTTATTTGAAAGCAATGAAAAGTTATTCACAATTTTGCCCAAATACTGTTTCGTTGACTGTGAGAAGATTTTTGATAATGTGACTTCAGTTTTGACCAGTGCATGTCAGCAATTTGGTGGCATTCCCTCTGTTTGCAGGGTGCAGTGTGGAAAATACGCAGGCCTTGAATGTGTCTCAAAGATGTATGAACGATACCAACAGGTTCCTCAGGGAAATTAACCAGGACTGGCCGAAGGAATATGCTGTTTCCAGTAAGTGTTGCTGACCTTTGAAAGGCATTTCTTACTGTGTTACGGTAAGTTGTAAAGTCACTAGATAGAGAGGCCACACTAGCCAACTGTTCACTATAAAACTAAGTGCTAATTTAACTAGAAAGGCCATCTATTAATCATGACTTGTACTGCAATATATCAGTATTTTATCGTCAAAAATAACTACCCATGTCCCACTTACGGGCTTAAATAGGAAGTATATGCTATTAATATCTGTTTGGATTTATAAGTAGGCTTTAGAATCCTTTAAAGAGTCACCAAATCATTATTCTTGAATCAGGGAAGCAAATAAAAACCTATATTGTGCAATCACAACCAATTATAAATATTACATTGTACAGGTTTTATTATATAAATTCAGGCTCTCTTTTTATTCAAAGGAACTATGTTGTGTTCTTTGCAAGTCTAAGTTGCATTGCTGTTTGGTGTGTGTGTGTGTGTGTGTGTGTATTTTCAGTGTATGATGCATTTGGAAAGATGGGTAGCAATGTTGAAGGAGGTAATGTCAACCGGCCTGGCTTGCTGCAGCTGTGTCGCTCTGCCCATGCTCCTACCTTCTCTGGACAGTACTGCCAGGTGTTCCTTAGACAGGTAACCAGAAAATATTTGTTTGTCATCCTGGCAGTTGGTTATAGTTGGTGATTTTGAACAAAGTGTTTTTACTACTGTAGGGAACAGTCCAGTACTTTGTGGGTGTTTGTGTTCCTGACTCCTGTGAAGAAGAGGAGGTGCAAATGCTGGTGCTGTACGGTCAGTGAAAATCTGTTTTCTCTGGACTCATTGCAGTATCATTCCAATACTACTTTGTTTAACTTATGTTTCACCTTTTCTAACAGGGAGGCTACAGTTTAGTCAGACGTCCCTCATTCCCCCTTTACCTCCCATCCTGGTCAATCAGTCCACTCAGGAGATGATCATGACTCACTGTTTGTCTGACACCATTGCCCCTGATGCATCAGATTTCACCTGCCTGTCAGTATATGATTGTACTTCTATTATTTTACCTTCTCTACTGTCTTACATGCATGTGTAGCCTACTTGTAACTAAACTCACTGTTTTTGTCTTGTTTTTAGGTAATATTTGTGAGTCTTCTGACCTAAAACAGATACATTTTCTCCTGCAGGTTTGTGTGTTGTGTCATGGTAGCAATTCCTCTTGCGGCTACCCTGTTTACAGCTATGATAAGGTGGCAACAGGACAGAGAGGTCAGCCCAACAGTAGAGTCTCCGTCTTTGAACACTGGTCTCAAACTTTATGGTACCCTGAAGACCAATGCCTCCTCCAGTAGCAAAATTAATAGCAATACTTCAGAGGAAAAAGGTAATAGTAAGTATAATGTCCATCATATGTGAGTACATGTTCCCCAAAATGTACAGAAAATATTCAGTTCTGCTGTCATTGGAAGATCTGTAGAGGGATGATAATAAGTAGATATAACAACGAAACTTGTACTCTGCAAAAATAAGATTTAGATTGTTTTTATATTCAGACATTGCTTTATTATTATTGAATATTGTCTCATAGACTGCACCAGGCACACAACACTGTGCTTTTCTCGAAGCTGTGTGTACCGGTACCTGCAGGTGTTCTCTCTACAAACTACCACCCAGGGCATTTTTAGCACCTCCTCATCCATCCCAGGAGGAGGCTACTCCTGCCTGAATGGCATCCGTGTTCTCAGCCTGCTGTGGATCATTTGTGGACACTCTGCAGAGTATACATTAAACAACCTCGGTATATCAAGACTCACTGCCACTTGCTCACTCAATCTGCAAGACATTCACTTAATCACATATTACACTGTATTGCATCTATAACAGATAACTACAAAAACTGGAAGAACACAGTTGAAAGCAGCCCTCTGTATGTGCTTACCATCAGCGGACCTGTGTTTCTGGCTGTAGACACCTTTTTACTGCTCGGGTGAGAGTGACACAGCATGAAGTTTGAAATAGTGTGTCTGTAAAAAAAAACAACTGTATTTTGAGTTTTACGTTGCCAGTTATAGCCACTAGCTTTTGTGTTTAGGGGTCTGCTTAGTGCAAGGTCTCTGCTGGGCTCCATCAACAGAGCTGAAGACAAACTGAGCACCAGTTTGGTGACCAACTACCTCTTCAAGAGGATTAAAAGGTAATGCATGATGATCATTTCACCAAATTAAGTGATAGCTATAAAAAGTTATTCAGGAGCTCTTCATTGTATGTGTGATTTACAACTAATGTTAAAGTGAATTCTCCTTGTGCTTCCTTTGTTACAGGATTCAACCACTGCATATGTTTTTTGTGTGTCTAACCACTGGCCTCATCTCTCTGGTCCAGTGGGGACCCTACTGGTTCCCATTTAAAGATACAGGGGTGGATTGTAAGACTTACTGGTGGGCTAACCTATTGTTGATAAGCAATGTCCTCCCAAGCAACAAGATAGTAAGTTTAAGGGGTAATTTAGACCTAAGAGCTGCATAGTAGCTTCAATTTATTTTGACATATTTGACCTATATCTTAACATTTACCTCCTCAGTGTATTCCTTGGACTTGGTACCTATCTCTGGACTTCCAGTGTTATGCCACCACTCCTTTGTTGGTCTATTTTTATAGACTGTACGTACTTTCATATGATTCTAAAACATAGCAACATTTCGGTCCTCAATCAGATTTCTACCTTGTCAAAAATACATTTTGAATCATGGCCACCACTGGGGCCATTTCACATTATAACAATTTTATTTCTACAATCTTCCTATTGTTTGTTTATCAGAAACAGAGGTGTGTTTGCAGTTGTTTCTGGAGGTCTTGTGCTGATGACCACTGTGACCAGTGCTGTTATAACTGCACTTCTACAGCTGCCAGTCGTTCATCCATCTACACTGTAAGACTTAGTGATGGTGATCTACTGTAGTAATAATAGTAGCAAACAGCTTAGGACCCAAATGCATGAAATATAAGGTGTTTGTTTTATTTTTTATAACGTGAAATCCAACACAAAATAGAGCAAAGGCCAGCTAGCCATTCTGGTTGTTTCCTAAAAATAAAAAATACAATTTTTTCTTTAATTTTCAGGCAATTTGAGAATTATGTCTTGTATTACTACAAGAAACCCTACACAAGATATGGGCCATTTTTAATAGGGGTCTTGACTGGAATATATTTGGCGACAAAGAAGAATCAGCTTTTAAAGCAAAAGGTGAGAACATCTGATAATGTTGACAAAACTGCCAAATTCACTAGACACACCTTATTCATTTAGTAAATGTGAATACATCGTGCTCTTCTGTGACATTATTGAGCCAAACTGACTCTGTACACATACAAGCTGCTTATTGTGTCTTTCTGTTGCTCCAGTGGCAGGCAATACTTGGTTGGTTCTGCTGTTTGTCACTCATGGCTGTGTTGGTTGGATTAGCATACATCTTGAGGGAGACCCCGGCCTACCCATCAGTGCCTCATGCCCTCTACCAGGGACTGCACAGACAGCTCTGGGCTCTGGCTGTAACCTGGATCATACTGGCTTGTGAGGAGGGTTATGGAGGTAAACAAATACCACATGGTGGAAAAAAACAACAAATTAAAATAAGCAACACATTTTCAAGTATTTGTTTCTTCTGCATTCAAAACTCTGATGTTAGTCAATGAATAAATACACTATAATACAGTAACTTGCCGTTATGTATAATAATAGCAATATCAGTATCCAAAACTTTTTAGAATACATTTTTAACCCAAACTACATCTTATATATTATGCTCAATTTCAGGTTCAAAATCTTATATAGGGGTTGTACCAGAACAGGTTTACATGGTTTAATTTTCAAAAACACCAAATTTTTTCAGCTCCTCTTTTCACCCTGTGTTGAAGGCTTTGTTTTAGCTATGGAGTGATACATCTTGTCTCTAAATGATCTTTGCTGGGAGTTGCACATGCGCAGTTCCTAGTTAAGGACTACTAGCCAATTAGAAGCTGAGAAGGGCAGGTCGACGCAAACACAGCTTCAGTTCAGCTTTACATGTTGCCGACCAGCTTGGCAACATAAACTGGAGCAACAGTTTCAGAGTGGTGAGTTATTAATCTGTAACAAATGTATCTTTCATCCATAAAGTTTTAACTGAGCTCTGTCTCTACATCACAGTAACAACTTTATGTATATTAGTCCAACATCGCCGAGCCTGCTAGCCACATTAGCAGCGCAATATGCTAAAGCCAAGTTAGCTAACTTTCAAAATAAACTGTAAAACAACACAAAACACGGCAACACTTACAGCTTCCAAATCGGGTCACGTACAGCCCATGGCGATCTATCCATGAACCATTACAGAGCTCGTTAGGCTTGTGGAATTTTTGAAGCAATAATTTATTATTTTAACACACACTGAAGTGTAAAGTATGACCATTGGAGTTGTTGCAGTGCTTGCCATCCTCTGCGGCAGGCTTGACCAATAGTGTGGTATTTCAATTTTGAGGTTATCGCGACAGCCCTAACCAAAACCATCTTGGTTAGTCTTTCCACTGTTCCAACAAACATCAACTGTGGTTTGGTCGAAATTATGGGTGTCATGAGTATAATACTTTGGTACCAAGTCAATACCAAAATTCTTGTAAAAATACTTGTTTTTCTAGGTATCATAAATAGCGGGGATCCAACTCGTATAGATGCCAACTAAGTGTAGCTGCAGCGACAGCTCTGACTCAACTCGTTGAAAAGAACAACAGTTAAGAATTGTAAATGGTTAGGTACGTTGCGATACCATTATTTTTGTTTGAGACAGCTGGCATTGCTGTGTTGCCTGGCCAACTATGTTCCATTTTCAATCGGTAAACACTAAAGTCTACTGTAATGTAAACAAAGCTCGCAGTAGCAGGCTACTGTCCTTACCGATCTGACTGTGTCATCTGTCGTTTGCGTATTAAATAAATATTTCCGGAATAATGGTCAGTAAATTCAAACTGCTGCTTGCACTTTGAGTAGAGGTATTTGTGTGTGTGTGTGTGTGTGTGTGTGTGTGTGTGTGTGTGTGTGCAGTTTCTGCTGTTTTTGTTGTTTTTTCACAGTTATTGAGCTATAGGCCTACCTGATAATTTATTAAAGTGTGTAGAGATTATGTTGAAGTACATGGGATTTATAATTTTTGTTTTGTTTTTTAACATGGTATCAAATTTGGCAATGAGAATTGTTGAATTTTACTGGTATTGGTATTGACTACTACATTTCTGGTATTGTGACATCCCTAGTCAAAATAAACCCTTAATTCAAAAAAGTTAGATGTGAAAATACTCTCTGTACATGCTGTCGCTGCCTCTCTGATGCCCAACCTCCTTTTCACTCCTCTCCCGCTTGACGCCTCTCCTGAACCCACTATATCTTCTTCATCTCTGGAGGCAGACTCCTGGTGGAAGCCACTGTAAATCACCTTGTTACTCTATTCCCTTTCGTAGGCTAACTGACCTTTAACAAATATGGATACAAATGCAGTAATAGCATGTCTGCCAGTTTCCTGTTAATTGACATGTGAGTAAAAGCTAGACTTTCATACATGAAAGTCGTAATACATATTAAAAGTTCTTCACTATCTCACATTGTTTCTCCAGGTTTTATCAAGAGCCTCTTGTCATTGGATGTCTGGGTTCCTCTTTCCAACATTAGTTTTGCCTGCTATCTGACACATCCTGTCTTCATCATCCTCTACAATGGCTTGCAAGAGACCCCAATCCACTACACAGGCATCAACTTTGTAAGTACTTCAGACAGCACATTTCATTCAGTTTCAACAAGCCTGATGCTGAGGTATTTCAGATGTTACCATTTATTGGCTGTGTTTCTCGATGCCCTTTTTAACTTGTATTAAATGTCTCTTCTTTAGATGTACCTGTTCCTTGGCCACCTGGTGCTCACGGTGGTGGTGAGCTATGTGTTTACTGTGCTGGTTGAGAAGCCCTACCTTCACACATAGAGTAGTGCATAGAAAATCCATACTTGAAGGACTTCTCCAGTTAATGCCCCTAATCGTATATTTCATTTTAAAAAAAGATGAGATCTTTGAAATCAATGCATTCATCAACATTGACAGTGATTGAAATTTGTTAATGTTTTCAATCAACACCATCCAGAGAGAGAGAAAAAATATCCTTATTATGTGAAACTGAATTGGTTTTTCGGGTTAATGATTTAACAGATATAACAATATGTCATCTGCCTATGAGGATATTTTGTGTTGTCTTGTGTTATTTTTGTTGTCTATATTTTGCCCATCACCACTGAATGAAAGGAATTATTACATGGGCAAATAATTGTGGAGAAATTTTCAGCAGTACGATGAAAGCTATTTAAATTCCTAATAAAATGTAGTAAGACTATCAGAGTATTATTGTTTTGTAATTTGTTAACTGTACAGAGGGTCTTTTTTTTTGGATCTATCTATCTATCTATCTATCTATCTATCTGCTCTCAGACCCCAAAAGGCTCTGTATAACTCTAGAATTTCTACCGGAGAATCATAACGTTTTATGTTTTCTTCTGTATCGAAGTAATCTGTTGATAGTTGTCTGTACATCAATGGGTGCATTGCGAACAGATTCTGATAATATCTTATTTAGAGTTTTTCTTGATTGCTAAGACATGCCCACAGTTTGTTTTTTTTTACAAACGCTAACAGCCTTTTGTCCAGTCTGTAGTCACATTTTCAAAAGACCATACCATTAACTCAATTCATGTTGTTTTGTCAATTAACCCACTTCTAAAATATTAGATTTTTCTTTACGTACATGCTTACCCAATATTATAGATGTTTCTTGTCTTATTTACAAATGTTTGCACACAACATGTCAGAAATGAAGACATCGGGGGATGTAATCGATTACAAAAAGCGCATCTTTGACACTGCGCCCCATGTTGTTGTAATGCAGACCATCTAAAGGTGGACAACACGGTGGAAAATATTACTTCAAAACCAAAATAGCAAAAAGGCAGAAAGGGTAGCCTACCAGTCACCAAATAATGGAAAGGGTTGTCACATTGAGAATGTTTGCTCACACTCACTCTCCTACCCACATTCATCAACATGAATCCCAATTATTGTCTGTAAACACAGTGTTTCCCACAGAATGACAGCGTAACTATGGCGCAAGAGAGAGAGAGAGAGAGAGTGACGGGGCGAGAGGAAGTGCTGAGTGAATATAGGCTGTGCGCTGCGAGGAGCGCACAGCCTATAGCCTACGATTTTACCCATTTTAAATAGTAGCCTAACAAAAAAGAGCGTTGATAATGTGTCAGACCGCCACAAATAAATCAGTGTGTGGGAAACGCCTACAGTAGAGGTCATCCAGCTTGATCACTGCCTTTATTAAGGCAAGGGTGTCAGCATCTGTGACTGAAGTAAATTGAAATTTATGATTTTGCTGAGGGCTGCAGTACATAACGTGAGACTACACGCTGCAACATTATCCTCACTTTGATCACGGTACAAGACTAGTAACAGCTCGCATGGGTCTCAGTTATTGTTGACAGTTTCAGAATCAGAATCAGAATCAGAATCAGAAATACATAATGTGCATCTGTATTGGAAGGATTTTGCTAGATGTGGTAATGGATTTTATCATTTGAGTTTGAGAACATGCGTCTCTTTATGTTGCCGCCGCAAGAAATTGTGGGACGGCATTCTCTCCTTTCTTTTAGTAAAGGATGGTCAGGTGTAACCTATACTAAAGGAGACATGAAAGGAAGCATTGAGGCACCTTTCATTAGCTTTTAAAGAATTCAACCAGCTCTTATCATGGCTGCCACAGAAGTACTTCCGGTTTACTTCACTCAGTTAGGAACCTTCCGAAGCAAAAAAGACTTTGTTTCTATTGTCAGATTAAAGTAGAGAAGAAGAGTTTTTATCGTCCCCTGCTGGTGACCCATAGGAGCTACACAGACATCCAAGATATGTATGAATTTGTCTTGTTGAGACAAAGAGAAACAGACCACTTGAGACACAGCCTTGTAGGATGTTCTGTTCTCAAGCTGTGGCCTGTAAAGCATGGAAGTGCTTTTGGTCATATATATTGACTGTTATGAATACTTCAATGTTTTGGAAGCTTTATGTCATTTAGAATGTGGTTGTATGGAGAGAAATAATGTTTTGAAGATAACTCCCAATAAAAGAACATATAAACAATAAATATGGCCAAAACATGGAACTTCGCCTGGTATATTTTTGAAAGATTGTGTAATAACTGTTGTATATTAGTTTCTTTTCATCAAATTTACAGTTACAGTTGTATTCCAGGTGTATTAGAAGATATTTAGGTGCATTATAATCTATGTTATGATGGTTTTGATGGTTTATTACATTAAAATATATTTTTTCTTTCCAGAATTATGCATCTAGGCCTAATGGTTGAGGAGTTATTACTGATTTATTTTGGGTATGTTATTTTAGGCATTTTTCCTGAAAATAGGTGCCAGGGTTCATGTGGTAAGTAATGTATAAAGCCTCTTCTTCCGCTACAATAGCAGCTCAAATTCTAATTTGACACAGCTGATAAGCATTTCTGAATTAATGTATTGAAATATTGAGAAATAATTAATTTATTGTAATTTGGTTAAAATAGATCAAACACAGCTAATTCCAATCTCAACCAGAGACATAGACAGGTGTTGATGACATACACAATGCAGTATAAAGGGGACTTTCTGGAGTGAGTTTATCCAATGTGGGTACACGACAACACAAAGGAGGAGAGACAGAAAGAGTAATGTCTAGTCAAGGGAGAAGAATAGCTGGGGAGGAGTAGCAGAACCAGGTTAAGTGTTTCTATCCGCATAGCGAGAGATGACATTAGATGTGATGTGGACGAGAACATGTTGCCAAATGCGGAAGATCATATGGATTAAAACAGGACTGTGCATTTTTGTTTCTTTCTCTTCTGTGCATTTTTTTGTTTCACTGTGTATTTGACAATATTTTTACACATTTTGATAAAAAAAAAACCCACAGAGGTTGGATTATTTGTTGATTACTGGCTGCATTTCATATTTCCAATAAAGCTTTTACTTCTGCAATTCTGACGCTTACAAACTTTTTCTACCGTAAAATCTATAAAGTAAAGATAACTCATTACCAGTGGCGTTTTCTCCCAGAAGCCAAGGGAAGCCAGGCTTCCCCTGTTTTTATCAGACTCTATTTATCATTTCAATAAAAACACAATGTTTATAGTTTCGATAAATCTTGTAAGCTGTTGCGATAATTTCTTCCCCATTTCTCACTATCTTACAATAAGTGAAACAGCGCCCCTCTAAATGCTACGCGTTGGATGTGTGGTGAAACACTATATTGCACCACCGTAGACTGGCCTTCAGTCTGACTCTTTTTACAGTCTATGGTCTGACTACGTGAGGAGGCAGAGTTAGCACCCCTTTGTGAAAAAATTAAATGATTAACCAATCAGATGAGGCCACTGTCATGCCACTGCCTAACAATGATAAGTCAGGATGATGCCAAGGGAAGCCAGCCGCCGTCTGGCTTCACGCCAATCAAATCACAGCATGCGATCACGTCATTCAGATGAAATAACGGGAGCTGTTAGCATCTTTAGCTGGTGCAGTTATGGAGGGTGGAGATTTGGAATTTTTAGTTATAATAAATAGTTTTACTAAACTACCACTACAGCAGCAATTGAGAGATTAAATCTTATGGAAGACCAACGACAAAACTGGAGCTGGGCGTGGAGAGAAAAAAAGGGGTTTTGGACGTTCAATGAGGAAAACTATATCTGTACAGAGTGGCTAGCTAGTAGCGCCAAACTTTGACTGACTCTGTTGTCGAGGAGGACGTAAAAGCCAGTGGGAAATTCTATAACTTGGTTATTGACCACTTAGCCACCATGAAAGACAAGAGAATGCTCTTCCTTTTCAAATAGGGTGAGTGAAATGACACCTCCTTCTCTCTCTGAACTAACTGAACTGCAGCTATGAGTGCGATTTTTAATGTGGTTATATTGTTTATTTTTTTGCTTGCCTGGATTTAGCTGTGAATGAATAGTCAATTGAAGTAACCTTATTATTTTTACTGCGGTTGTGTGCGCATAGTTAATGAGCACCACAGACAGCTTCTGCCACAGGGCACTGGGCCAGGTTAGGCTACCTGAATAATTGTCTATACTCTGTTGGTCGGGTACTCGGTTGAGATTCTTCAGAGATGTTGTGTTATGAACATTTGGCCAAGTATTAAGAAGTATCTAGGTCTATTTGATACACGCACCACTGCTACTATGCAAATGTCTTCAGCCGTCTTCTGATTGAGCTTGTGAATGCTTCTTTTATTCTTAAAGAGGTGGTATTACGGTTTTTGGCTTTTTCCCTCTCCTTTATTGAGTTATATATCTTTTTTGTGCATGTACTAGGTTTGCAAAGTGAAAAAGCCCAAAGTCCACCCCAAAGGGAGTTCCCATCTCCCACAGAAAACACTACTCTGAACTGCCTGGAAATAGCTCATTTGTAGTCCAGGCTTTACTTCCCTTTCTTGTGACGTCACAATAAAAATACGTGTCATAATGCTCGCTGAACGACTAGTCCGACACGCCCTGAAAAACACCTGTGGAAAAACACTGAGCTGTGTCGTGGAAATTATATTCCTGGTTAGGGGTTGAACAAAGAATTGAGTAACAACCAACCGTTGTCTTTGAAGTATTTATTTAACAAAAGAGAATAAACAGAGAAGTATAAAAAAACACATATACAGCTGGTCCAGAGACCTGCCGCCTAGGGCGGCATCGGGCGTCTGGCCCCAAGCAAAGGGATGCATCATCATTTACACAGTCTAGGTTTCTATGTTTTAGGGAACAGAGATCCTTTCTCAGCCTTGAATGAACATTCCATGAGAGGAGAGGAACTACAAGAGAGGGAAAACACCAAAACAATCTCACAGCTCAGACCTAAACCCTAGTAAATGTGGACAGACCAACATAAGGAGTATAGGTGAGGAAAGGTTAAGGATAAAAACACAATACATATCTATAACAATAATAGTAATAATAATGATAATATTAAAAGATCATACATAAAAGATTAAATGTAAGAGGACACAACTGTCTGTCATAACAAGCTGCAGCACACCTCTCCTCTCCCTTCCAAACACCAGCTACCAAAGGACATGAAGTTGTTACTGTGATCGAGAGACAGAGCTCAGTTAAAACTTCATGGATGAAAGATACTTTTGTTACAGATTAATAACTCGCCACTCTGAAACTCTTGCTCCAGTCCAAATTGCCAACCTGGTCGGCAACATGTAGTCTACAGCTGAATCGAACCTGTTTACTGTCTTTTCGCTGACCCGCCCTTCTCAGCTTCTGATTGGCTAGTAGTCCTTAACTAGGAACTAGTTGCACTCATGTGCAACTCCCAACAAAGATAATTTGAGACCAGATGTATCACTCCATAGCTAAAATGAAGCCTTCAACACAGGGTGAAAAGAGGAGCCTCAGCAATGCGCAGTATGACAAAAAAATATGGTGTTTTTTGGATATTAAACCATGTATACCTGTTCTGGTACAACCCCTAAATAGGATTTTGAACCTAAAAATGAAACCTCTTTAAATTTTTGTAAAATTATACCCCACAATGCATTAGGGCTGGGCGATATGGCCTAAAAATAAAATCTCTTATTTTTTTTTCCGATTTCCCCCCCTACTTAAGGAAAGCAATAAGTACAAACGACAGACTACTTAAAGCAAATTTTGCTTTTATTTAATCAAAAGCAAGACAAATGTAACCCCTATTTCTGGGATGAAGTAGCACCATTTTCTAAAGCATTAACAATATATTAAAATCTGAGGAAAACTAGACAGTGACATTTTTCATTGTGTCTAGCCCAAACAATGCAACAACATACAGGGATACATGACATGAACATGCACATCTTACTCTTAGCAGAATTAAATTTTTCAAACCAAAAACAAAAAATATTCTCTTTTATTGCACTTTGCATAGAATTTTAAATAACAACCTAAAGAGGCAACACCTCTGTCTTGGGTAAAATAGTAATGTAAACAAAAATTTAGCAGAGTACAAAATGTGCAAAATAAATTACACATCAACTCCAACTGATAAAGTGCAAACTTTGCTTTAAAAAAAATATACCGTGCCATTTGTGTCCCTGAAAGTATGAACAGAAAAGAAAAATCACATTTTGACTGAGGTGCAGAACATGAGATATGTCTTTTCCACGGTATATATGGGTACCATGTCTTTGGCTATATGCAAAGCGACCGCTTCGGTGATTGTTCTCCACCGTGCCCCTTTCCTGTCATATGCGGTGCCTTGTGCAAAGGATTCGGCTACAGTTAGCTGTTTTTTAGCTAAGGTTTGTTGGTCAGTGCGGCTTTGTTCATCGCGGAGAGACTGGCATTTTTCATATTCGGCTGGATGTCTCTGTTTCAGGTGTTGGAATAGGTTTGTGGTGCTGCTACCTTTCACTGCGATAGGCTTTAGGCAAATGTTGCAGCGTGGTGTCTGTTGTTCCACATCTGTCGCAGCAAACCCATACCAGTTCCAAACAACAGATGACTTTATTCCTTTCTTGGGAACAAACTTCCCGCTCTCACCGGTAGCCATTTTGTCGCTTGCTGTTGCTGTTTAGTGTATGATGTTGTCGCTATGGGAAACGAACACTACGGAAACCCCGGGGAGCCAAAAATGTGCTATTACACAAAAACTCGATTTACTTATTTTTTAAATCGACCGCAACAAAAAATTCGAATTAATTCATTCAATCGATTTTTCGCCCAGGCCTACAATGCATTAGATAATTGCCCTCCAAAAAGGACATCCCCTCTCACTTGGCTTCCCCAAAAATGTACCCCACCCCCCACCACTGCTCATTACATAGTTTGTTGCCAAAAATGCACACATTCAACCCTCAAGTCAAAAATGTAGGATTGTCTACAGTAAAAGGAAACTGAATTGCCAAATACAACAGATTTCATACTGTTTGCAGGCAGAACCAAAACATGAATAGTAATGCAGTTTTTGTAATGCCATCAACTATTTGTATTTAGAAAGTTGTTCTGCTATGAATGATTGATCTATTTCTCTTGAAAAGAAAATGTGCTAGTGTTTGGACAGAATGATTTGATTTGGCTGTGTTTTGAATAGAGTTTGTCTGTAGAGAACATTTTTTGCATTTTGAAATGTAGAGTTGGTATTTAAAGAACAAAATGTGGTTTTGCGCACACCCTTGTTAGCAATTGAAAAAACCTGTAATGAAGCTGGGATCCACTTGATATTCATCATCACCTTAGCACAACAGAAGACTACTTTTGGAAATGTGTTAACACTTTTTCATTTGTTTCACACATTTTTAGATCTCATAGATGCATAGATGCATCTTGCAGAGCACTACACTGCAGCTGGTTGAGGTCAATCAAATGATTTAAGTTTTATATATTTGTAAAGAATTTATTAGTTTGTTCTGTTCGTTAATTCTCTCTCTTTAATAACATGGTGTCAAATAATACACTTTTATTAAGGCTAACGAGCCCTCAGCCAGCAGACTACGGATTTAGCCATATTTCAGCAGAGATACTTTATAATGGTCACGTTGACAATGAGTGTCCATGAATTTCTGAGGGAGCACTGAAGGGAGGGGTGTATTTGTTTGGCAGTTGAGTTCAAATATTAATAAACTTACTGCTTTTTTACTCTCCCTTTAAGGTCACCTCCTGCTGGGAGGCATTGACAAACAACCTATTTGGTTGCTTAGGTTGGAGGACAGCTTGGTATTTCAACACAGAACCATAAAGATGTACCCTACAGGCAACTTTTAAGTAGACAGCGTAAGATGCTAATTATGCTAATCCCCTAAATTTTGTGTAGAAGGAAAAAATTATTTGTTCAAATTAGCCTATTTCAATAATTAAACAACAATGACAAATATTAAAGCAAATGTTAATTAATTAATAAAATGTATATTTTTGTAAACTTGTTGGAGACTGTAATTATTTTAACCTCTTAATCAATCATCTAGCCTGATGCCATTTGTTAATGTAATAATAAATTAAGGTATCATAATAAATCATTGAATTTGACATGTTATTCCAAATGACCAAACAGTGAAAATGAGTTTTGTGTTATCTACCACAAATTGGTGAACGATGCTTTGTGAAAATACCATACACACTTCACACTTCTTCACACAAAGATGTGATCTGATTTCTGTCTACTAGCTGCTTTAACATAATTTGTGGCTTTAGTGATAGTCCTATCCATGTGACCTAGGAGTTGCTCCCTGGAATTCTCACATAGGATTAAAGGAAGGAAGGAAGGAATTCTATCATTTGTCCATCATTGTTTAAAGTTAGAACGGCTGCATCTTACAGGTTACCAAATTATTGTACAGTATGTGTAGCCTACAATTTACAGTGTGTGCTTGTTTTTTTGTGGAGTTGGCCAAAATCTAATGATAAAAAAGATTAAGTGCTATGAACAGGCTATTTAATATGACGGAGTATTAGGGCCACATTAAGAAAAACAAATTGAGGATGAAGATTTTGCATTTCGAGAATAAAGTCAACATGTCAAGAATATAGTAGAAGTACCATTTTCGAGAATAAAGTCGAAATGTCAAGAATAAAGTCAACATGTCGAGAATAAAGTAGAAATGACGAGAAAAAACTTGACATTTCAAGAATCAAGAAGTACTACTACTACCTACTAGCTACCTACTTCCACAAAATGCCTCATGTTCGTAAACTTATACTTCAGAATCGGTTTTAATAACAAGGAAATTCTTTCTCTTTTACCGCATAAACACGGCGTGGTAATAAGTATTAGGACTTTGAAGAGATTGCCGAACATTGCGTTTGTTCAGAAGGATAAATTACACAAACTTGGAAGAGGTGGGCGCATTCCTGCAAACTGAAATAGCGAGAAATGGACAGATGCAAGGGTATCGATGGTTAAACCTACGCGCAATACAGAGAGAATATGTGGTATCACAAGACACAATAAGACAGTTGATCATGAATTGGCATTCCTCCTACACTTGAAGCATACATACTGTATATCTCATATCTGCAACCTTGTATAATGAATAAAACTTCAGGTTATGTCTGTTTTTTATGCAGGATGAACTTGATGAAGTCGTGACAACCTGGACTTCCCATTGACAACATTCGTGTCAAGCCAGGCCATGGTGTGATAGGAGGTCGCCCTATTGTGCTACACAGTTCCAGAGATAGACAGTTGACATGGAGGAATTGGCCCTTTATAAGGAGTAGTGCACCGCCAAAAGCCAATACCCATGTGATGAAACTGTATTTGATCTCTGCTGTCTTCTGATGCAGGAAAAAGGATGGGATGCGCCCAGAGATGTGTTTTCCGCTGCTGAACTCTACACCTTATTGAGAACTGAAATAGGCCTACTGCTAAATATCTGAGGGGTGGACAACTCTCTGCAGTAAGGAGGATCACTGTGTGGCTACTATGTAGGCCACACAGTGAAAGCATAATTTCCTCTAAATGGGCCTGATGTAGACCTGCACTTATGCAGTACACATGTGGTGCCAAGACCATCTCGGCCAACTTGAGAACTTTGTAGTGATTATACACAGTGATCAGCACTCTCTTGCCAAGTGTCCACTTGACTGTACAGCCTTCATGCAGCATGTGTGATTGAGTCAAACAAGTAGTTTGAATGGCAGCTCATGAGTATCCTCACTTTCACAACATTTTGATTTTATTCCAAAAATATATTCAGTAATTTCGCTTGCTACCTGGCAGTGTGTTTAGGAGGATCTATTCAAATACACTGAATATTCACTTTGTTTTCATTAATTTATCACTTGAAAGCTGTTGAAAATAGTTTTTGAAAACTGTACTTGAATTGTCCTTATACAAACAGAGACAGAATAAGGGAATAAAGTCATAACATCTGACATTTGCAAAAAACATAGGGCCCTTACCGCATAAACGCAGAAAACCTGAAGACAAATTGCACCTATAAAAGGCTTTCAAAGTCAGAATAGCAGCTTTTTGTGTCAGTCCTTTTAGAAACCTTGGCTTGGCAACAGTATGGGCACAACTTTAAAGGGCCACATATCGTGCTACACAATGTCCACCCAGACGTTGCTCTCAAGGACTTCAGTGAATTCAGCACGAAAGTCAGGGAAATTTCCATAGAAGTCAGGTAGCTGTAGGAACATTCCACATGTCCGTCCAATTGGACGTCTTGTGAAATCAGTCATTTCTGTAAATTCAACAGTGACAGTGTCTGACACAATCATATCAGACCCTGTGCAGAATCTCAGAAACTTCCCAAGTTTTTCTTCATCCAGTTCCCTGATATACCTTCTGAGATGATGTTCAACCTCTTTTTGCTTTGCCCTCATATCCGCTGGGAACTTCAACAGCCTTAACACCTTTTTAGATGTGGGTTTAAGATCAGCATAAATCTTTGTCAGCTTCTCATAATTCAGACTGATCTGTGATTGGGTGATCTCCCTCCAACAATCAATAACAAACATTGGATTTTGAACAAGTTCTTTGTGGGAAATTTCCATCAGAATTACTGGAAGGGTGTCTGCTGAGGCTTTTCTTCTACATTCATAGTTATCGAGGACCTCCAACAGGTCATCAGGATCAACCAAGGAGAAATCTTGTAAAGCTTGCCTGAGGATCTCTCGTTCTTGGCAGCTTACAAACTGAAGAAAGGCTTCTGTCAGATCACTGTACACTGCTCCAAATAACATCTCCTCAACTAAAGGAGGTGCAAGCTTGATAGGAAGGTAGTGTCTTTGTATCCTCTCAGTAAAATTCTGCCGATGGCTTTCCAAGTGTCAGCCTTGAAATCATGTCTGATGAAGGGTACTTTCATTGTTGTCCCGAGTGTGCAACGATCATAGAATTCTTGCCAAAATGCACTTTAGACATCTCTCAGAACCCCTGACCCGCTTCCTCAGAATTATCTGGGAGTAATCGTCTCACTGCCAGTGGTCTGGTCAGAGTCTCGGGATCAGAAAATGCTTCAACTGTGTCACTGAAACCATTTGCATGGTGTATAGTAATCAGTTTTGTTTGAGGGGTGCTGTCAGGTAGAGGCATCTTCATCTGATTGTGGTTTGGGCTGAGTGGCAATGTAGAAACACAGCTTGGATAGTTTGACTGTTTCATAAATTTTGCCAATTGAGAGATCTTCAGAAAAAGAGTTTTGTTTAAAGTCCCATACATATAAAGTGAAGTCTGATTCATGGCCTTTACTTGAAACACCATTTGAACCAATGAAATTTCATTAAATCCACTATTGATGTCCATAAAAACCTTTGTCTGTGAAGATTCTCAGTCATCCAGGTCATAGTTATCCAACAAAGGTTAAAGTCGAGGGCAACTGGACTTGGTTGAATATACTGGAAGACGTTTCATCCCTCATCCAAGGGACTTCTTCAATTCTGACTGACTGGTAGGGAAACTCAGCTATTTAACCTCAGTGGGGTCGTTTGCTAGGATCGTCGATACTGCTGGTTCCTTAGTGTTCCTGGTTGTTGTAACGACAGCCGTTACGGTCGTTAGGACTACCCATGGCCAAGACTGTCGTTGGTATCTTCACCTGAGGCTAATAGGTTACGTTTGTTGAGTTTCCTGGGAAGCGATGAAAGGACGGCATTGTAAGTGGGTGATAAGTGGTGGCGTAGACCCCCTCCCCTGTAGATGGCTTCCTTGACACCTCTTTCAAACCATCCATCTTCTCTAACTAAAATGTGCACCTGGTGGTCCTCAAACGAGTGTCCTCTGTCTTTCAGATGTAAGTAGACTGCAGAGTCTTGACCTGAGGAGTTGGCCCTTCTGTGTTGAGCCATGCGTTTGTGTAGTGGTTGTTTAGTCTCCCCAATATACAGGTCTGTGCATTCCTGACTGCATTGGACCGCATACACTAGATTGCTTTTCTTGTGTTTGGGTGTGCAGTCTTTGGGGTGTACCAGTATCTGTCTTAGTGTGTTCTTGGGTTTTGAAAAACACAGGGATGTTGTGTTTGTTGAAAATCCTCCTGAGTTTCTCTGATACTCCAGACACGTATGGAATCACAATGTTGTTGCGTTTGACCTGCTTTTCTTCATCCCTTGTAGTTTTGTTCTTCTTGGATCTTGTGGCTGTCTTCACAAAGGTCCATTTAGGGTATCCACAGGCTGTAAGTGCCCCCTTCAGGTGGTTCTGTTCCTTCTCTCTGGCTTGGGCGCTTGTTGGTATGTTTTCCGCTCTGTGGTGCAGCGTTCTCATGACCCCTAGCTTGTGCTCCAGTGGGTGGTGTGAATCGAAGAGTAGGTATAGGTCTGTGTGGGTGGGTTTTCTGTAAACCCCAGTCTGCAGGCTCCTGTCCTCTTCAATGTGTACAGCGCAGTCCAAGAAGGCCAAACTGTTGTTGTGAACATCTTCTCATGTGAACTTGATATTACTGTCCACAGAGTTGATGTGTTCTGTGAAGGCTTGCACTTCCTGGCTTTTGACCCAGGTGTCGTCCATATATCTGTACCAGTGGCTCGGTGCTGTTCCTCTGAAGGAGTTGAGGGCTTTGTTCTCCACTTCTTCCATGCAGATATTTGCCACAATCGGGGATACCGGTGAGCCCATGGCACAGCCATGTTTCTGTCTGTAGAATCCTCCGTTGTACTGGAAGTAGGTGGTGTTTAGACAGAGGTCGAGTAATTTACAGATCTGGTCAGGGCTGAGGCTAGTTCTGTTGTCCAGGGTTTTGTCTTGTGTTAGCCGTTTCCTAACGGTTTCTACTGCCTCTATGGTGGGGATGCAGGTGAACCAATAAGTCACGTCATAGGATACCATGGTTTCATCTGGGTCCAGTTTTAGTCCTCGAACTTTGTTTACAAAGTCAATGGAGTTTTGAATGTGGTGAGGCATGTTTCCCACCAAAGGACCTAAGATGGTAGCAATGTGTTTGGCAATGTTGTAGGTGACCGAGATAATGCTGCTGATAATCGGCCTGAGTGGGGCTCCTTCTTTGTGTATCTTGGGTAGTCCATAAATGCATGGAATGGCTTCTCCAGGATACAAACGGTAATATTGTTCATGGTTGATGGTGTTGTCTTTCTGTAGCTGTTGTAGACATTCTATGGCCTTTTTCTTGAATTCGCTGGTTGGGTCTCGTCTCAGTGTCTCATATGGGTTTGTGTCCATTAGTAGTGTGTTGACTTTGTTCTGGTAGTCCGCTGTGTTAAGGACTACCGTGCATCTTCCTTTGTCAGCAGGTAGGATAGTGATGTTTTGATCCTTGCTCAGAGATGTCATAGCCATAACAACCTTTCTAGTGCCCCCTCCTTGTTTTGCTCTAACCTGTTTAGTTTCACATTTGTCTTGGTGTATCCAACCTATCTCAATAGTCCGTGTAGTTTGCCTTCGTCCGGTTTAGCGGTTTGAGGCTCCTCTTGCTTTTCAAGAAGACCCATTTTTCGCTTTGAGACAGGCTTTTGATGTCTGCAAAAATTGAAAAGTGCAATTCTGTCTCCATATGAAGGAATTTATTTGGCCAAAGCTGAATCGTCCATAAGCAGGATGACATCTATGTCGATCTGTGAAACAAAGGAAAACCATAATAAGGGAGAAAAAATACAAATCGACCAAAGAACAGCACAACATTAGTCTATTATTTGTTACTGTACTGGACTCTACAGGAAGCTCCATATTTAAGCTCCATCTAATTACTTTGGATATGAAATTACACAAAGCTTTGTCATTATAATGCCAATTACCAGTTTTAATTTTAGCCATATTATAATTATCAGTTTAATAATTATAGCCTATTTATGATCCATTTCAGGGGTCCAAAATTATCTTCATAAAGTAAATTATTTTGTAGTTATAATTTTGTCATTCTTTCTATTTGTGCAAGAATTTAGTGAGGTCTGCAACCCATTCACATCACTCTTGATAACTTATTCAGGTGCTCCTGCATGTGGCATGTCAGTGTATCTGTAAGTAATCAGCTGACTCTGCTTGACTCTATATGATCACACTATACTGCTGTATAGGATCAGTAAAGGGTCAATGTTATAAAAATCAACCTTGAATTCACACTAGAACTAATTGTATTGTGCAAACCATTCCCATCAAACACAGACAGATTGAAGAAAATGCTTTTTACGAATTTAAGTTGATTATTGACACAGGCCTGGAAACAGCCACTGATGTTATTTATGTCAATTCAATTCAATTCAAATTAGCTTTATTGGCATGAATGTGTAAGAACAATATTGCCAAAGTATCATACATATAACATAAGAACAATCAACCCCATACATTTCATTAAACAAGTAATTAAACCGTAAAGTAATCAAAGCGCATGTGTTTGTGTTTAAAAAAAAAAGAATAAATATTAAAAATTAAAATAAATAAAACAGTAAGTGTGTGTTTGTGTGTGTGTTAAAAAATATAAATAAAATATTTTAAACAAAAATATATATACATAAAATTAAAATAAAACAAATAAATGAAACAGTAACGTGTGTGTGTGTGTGTGTGTGTATATATATATATATATATATATTAATAGACAAAATAATTAATTGATTAAAAAAATAATATCTGTACAATTATTTATCAGCCTGAGGTTCCAATGGTTCTCCTCACTTCATGGCATGAGCAGACATATTTTTCAGCAATTATTTCACATTTGGGCATTTCTCCCAGTAAATAGGGGAGTTTCTATGTGTCTGATATGAATTCGAATTCGGGGTATATTTGGGAAATGTTTGCATTTGTTTTATATTTGGGGCATGAGGTTACGCACCTCCGTCTCTACCTGTCTCCTGTCACACTGGGAGCAGAGTCTCTCCTCTTGTAGACTTGTGTAGAGAGCCAGGACCAGATTATAAGTAAATACCAAAAATAATCTGTCACGGTGACTAACATTTTTGCCAGGTACAGGGAACCGGTGTTCTAGCGAATAATGGTCCTTGATATAACATTCGCAAGAGGTTCACATGATATAGTAGTTTATAGTTCAATGGTAACATATTAATGTCAAGCATAAATAAATAGGCTTTACGTTATTTATTTAATGTGGCTTTGTCTTACAGTTAAGAATAAGGTAGCATCTCCTCAAAAACTCACTTTTACACTCCAAGGATGTAGCCTAACCCGTGCCTATGGTGTTGCGCACATGGCAGCTGGCATAGCGGACAATCGCTCCAACGTGATCTGATGGACTAAAGGAGTTTACTTTATTCTCAACATGTTGACTTTATTCACGACATTTTGACTTTATTCTCGAAATAGTGCTTCTACTTTATTCTCGACATGTTGACTTTATTCTCGAAATGCAAAATAAATAAAAAAATCTTCAAACTAAATTTTTTTTCTTAATGTGGCCCTAATACTCCGTCGTAATTTAAGGCCTGGGGACCTTTACTAAATGTTTGTCGCGACGGAGGTTTGAACCCCGGACCTGCTGAAAAGCGATGACACCGCCACTAGTTTGTGTTACTGCCCCTGCATGCTGGTAGGATATGTAATGATTTCGTTTTGTGCTACTTGTGTTCGTGTGTAGTTATGCTGCTGTGACTTGCCAAAACCCAGAAACAGAGAAACAAGACTCAAAATACAGAGACGACACGGCCAAAATAATACAAACACAGACAAACTCAGGACAGGATCGTGACACTATTTACAATATTTTTGTTGTTGTTGTCGTTCTCTTAAAAAGTAATATTTGTGAGTCTTCTGACCTAAAACAGATACCTTTTCACCTGCAGGTTTGTATGTTGTGTCATGGTAGCAATTCCTTTTGCGGCTACCCTGTTTACAGCTATGACAAGGTGGCAACAGGACAGAGAGGTCAGCCCAACAGCAGAATCTTCGTCTTTGAACACTGGTCTCAACCTTTATGGGACCCTGAAGGCCTACTGTGGATCATATGTTGACACTCTACAGAGTATACATTAAACAACCTGGGTATGACAAGACTCACTGCCACTTCCTCACTCAATCTGCAAGTCATTCATTTACTCATATTCTTATGTTGCATTGCATTTATTGCAGATAACTACAAAAACTGGAAGGTGCCAGTTTTAGCTCTTTCTACAGCAGCTTTTGTGGTCTAGGGGTCTGCTTAGTGCAAGGTCTCTGCTGGGCTCCATCAACAGAGCTGAAGACAAACTGAGCATCAGTTTGGTGGCCAACTATCTTTTCAAGAGGATTAAAAGGTACAGTATGATGATAATTTCAACAAATTAAGTTATAGCAATAAAAACAGATTTAGAAGCTCTTCTTTGTGCTGACGTGCTGCGGTAAGTGACTCATTTCCGTTTCCGGTGCTTATGTGTTGGTAGCGTGTTTTGCTGCTCCAACTAAACACCAAATACCAGTTAAATTTGTTAGATTTGACATTACAGCGGCTAACTGCGCCAAACACTCATCCTCACAGTAGTTCTGCCTAAGCACTCACAGTTCTTTCCATCTTTTAGTGACTCTCGTTAAATTTCGTAGTTGCTTTCGAAAGTTTTGCAAACATGACGGTGCTCTCCAAGACCTTCTCAGAGCCATCTTACTCCCTACACAGATAGTAGTAATAAAATGCAAAGGATACCAAAACTCAACCTCACCTGTAGCTAAAGGAAATGATGCAGCAGACAAAGCATCTAAACAAGCAGGAGGTTATAACAGACAATTGATATGTCTACAGACAGAGAACAGCCCCAAACTAACCAAAGAACACATACAGAGAATGCAAGAACAGGCAGGCCCCTATGAACAAAATCAGTGGCTTTCAAAAGGCGCAAAACAAACAGATGAAGGTATTTGGAGAACATGTGATGGTCATTTGGTGGCACCTGCAGAACTCAGTCATTTGTTAATTAAAGAAGCCCATGGGCCCACCCATGTTGGTTGAAAAAGAACCACTAAAGAAGTGGAGATTCATTGGTGGTATCCTTACATGAAAGTAGAAAACTTTGTTAACGACTGTGGGAAATGCAATGCTTTCTATGACAGGAGACCTTACAAATGTCCAATGGGACGTTTCCCGTTCCAGATGCTCCATTTAAAGAAATCTGTATAGACTTCACAGACATGGGGGCAGATAATGTAGTAAGAGGGCACAGATACATTTTGGTTATGGTAGACTTTTACACCAAATGGATTAAAGCTATCCCATGTAAAAAAAGAAGACGCACACGCAAGAATTGGTGAAGGGAGCTAACCAAACATTGAAAAGAAAAATTGCCAAAGCCTGTCATAACACCATAATGAACTGGGTAGATGCACTGCCCCTGGCACTAATGTCCATGGGAACATCACAGAGTGGCAAAACTCACCTGTCTCCCCACGAGTTGTTGACAGGCAGGCCAATGCCAGGGCCACCCAGAGATGGAGGTCTGGGTCCAGTGTTGGACTTACGGCTGATAGAAGTAGGAGATTATATGAAGGCCCTTGCTAAACTTACTCGAGTTTTGTCTTCACAGGTCCAAATTGCTACCAAAGCACCGCGGAACAAAACAGAGACTCCTGCTGGGTCTGGAGAATGGGTGTGGGTGAAAGTTCACAAGAGAAAGTGGGCTGAACCCAGGTGGACAGGACCGTGGGAAGTGATTTGGCACCACCTTACACATTGTACACCCGCTCAAGCCCCCTCCTGATCAATAGAGGAGGTTAGAACTGATTTGGCCACGCTGTGAACAAAAATAGATTTTTGATTGGCATTATGAATTAGGATTATACACAGCAGATCCAGGAAATTTGACTCTGGTAGTTTACTTAAAACTGAATCATTCTTTGTTTATATTTTTTTATTTATTGTTTTTGTTTGTTTAGTTTTTCCTTCCACATTTACTGAAAACTCAATCATTCTTTGTTTATATTTTTTATTTATTGTTTTTGTTTGTTTAGTTTTTCCTTCCACATTTACTGAAAACTCAATCATTCTTTGTTTTATTTTATTTATTTTGTAGTGGACCTAAATTTATTAGTTATGAATTTTAATAAATTTATGAGAATTGATACCCAATTATGAATTATTCATAAAATCATTTTTCCTCATTAAGGGCACCACCGGAGTTGTTATAATCCTAGAGTCTCCGGACCTCTAGGTAGTTTTGAATAATTATACAATTATTACTAGTGATCAGTTAGTTAATAATCGCTCAATTATCTTAAATCAGTCAGTCAGTCAGTCTCATATCTAAAGGGTCAATTCTCTTGGCAGGAACTATAAATAGGCAACACACAGCTCTTGATTATATTACAGTGAATTTATTCTCTAACTAAGGTGATAAAAAGATGGTTGGATACAGGGAACATAAACATTTGCTGAACAATGAGCCTGGAGGTTCGATTGTGGGAAGCATTTGACTCATACGGCATAGAAGAACTAATGAAAGTAAACTAATGCTCTAGTTTAGGAGTTAAAATGGACATCTGATCACAGAACGTGTGTTAAGTCTTACTGCTTGTCGACAGCCTGCTTTTGGCCTGTTGCACGGGTCCCACGCTAGCTGCCGATCCTGGCTTTTTGCAAGGGATTCTTCGGGGTTCTCCGTGTCTGATTGAAAACGCCTCCTCCGTCTGGCAATTCGGCTGTTTGCAGGTTTCCTTGGTTGTAGCTGGCGAGACCACGTGGCTTGGTCTGACCTCGGTGAAGTTGGCTCGACGAAAAGGCTTAAAATGGAACTTGGTCGTTCCTGAATTAGTCCAGTGTAACTTAACGGACTCATAACTTTAACAAACAAAAGAAATAAAGAAAATAAAACAAACTGAAGGCAGATCGATGTCTCGGCACTTCAGGTGTGTAGCTTTAAGCGAACAAAGGCCTGTTTGTTTCGCTGGCCGAGTCTGGGCGTGTTGCCTGGCGAGGCACGCTACGCGCGTGCCGAAGCATCCAGAGAAAGGGAAGAGACTAAGAGTCTAGAGTGAAGAGTCTAGCGAAGAGGTCGCGTGTCGCTCTTTTGTTGCCTGGGGCGTGGTTCCCCAGGGGGCGTCTCAGGTTTCCCCAGGGACTGCCTTTCTGAACTTAATGTCTAAAGAAAAGAAATCTATTTGCACGTATTATAATCAAATATTTTCCACAATCGAACCTCAATGGTTGAACGGTTGTACTGTTCTAAGCATTTGGTAAATTGTCACATTATTGGTCAGGATTTTTATACATTTAACCGCATTTCCGACGAGGGCATGTAATACTTATTTCGTCCACTTGGGGGAGCTCAGGTTACATGAGGAAAGCTTGGATTAAATCAAAGATCGTCTCTCCTTAGGAACCGGGGAATATTGTTGATTCATCCTTAAATTCAAGCTGGCGATTAAGAGTATAGTAAAACATTTCTTTGTCATCATTTCTAAAGGGATTTTGTAAGAAAGTATTATGAACAAGCATTGATTACATCAGATGAAGGAGTGTCTTGCTGAAAATAAAAACATTGCACAAGTAACTTCTTTTCAGCACTAATATCAACAACCGATAGCAACAACAGTTAACATAACTACTCAAATAGAGGCAAACGTATTCAGGTAACTAAAGATTTAATTAAATTTAATTAGATGCTTTGAGTCTTTTGGAGAATGCAGTCCTTTGTCATCCAAAGTTCAGTGTCTGGAACATGTCACACTTAGGTGAGACAAGGAGTATCCTTTTGATGTGGTAATAAACAAAGAATAAGGTCAGTTTCCACGGAAACGTGTGTGGTGGGGTAAGTTTTGATAGGCTGTTCAGGGAGATGCCAATGGCTGGCTCGTGTCCCTTTGTCAGTTTAACAGTCAGGCCCCGCGTTATCAGCTTCGGAATCAAAATGGTGCCAGTTTTATGGTCGGGCTAGCACTTAGAGAAAGCAACTTTGACCCCCCCCATCTTCTCTGGGGAGGAGAAAGGAATTTAGGGTAGCTCCACATTTATTCCATGAAAAATGCACAAATCCACACTGTTGTTCACTACAATTTATTGTTTTTGTTTGTTTTCTTTTTTCTTCCACATTTACCTCATTTGATTTGAATCAGTTTCACCAGTAAAACAAACAAAAAATAAATAAATCAAGATGAAGAGTCAGATAGAGAGGTCAGAGAAGAGGAAGATGATTTCTTTGCTTAAATCACGATTTGATTTTACAACTTCTGTTTTGTTAAAATATCTACATTTTCGGTGTCATACTTTGATGTGTATAATGTTTTAATCTTCAATGACATAGTTGTAGATATGTGAAGTCTAATAGTGATTTGAAGTTGGAACGAAGTTGACCATAATGATGTGAAAGGAGGGATTGTTGAGTTTTAAAAAGTTACAACAAAACTTAATGTGTTTCAGTGTTTTCCTTCAAATGTAAACCTGCTGGGTTTTAGGCCAAACGATTGCATCAGAATGTTGATTAAACCATTGTTTGTATCCTCTTTGTAATGTGAAGAAAACTGACACCTCTTTGTTTAGTGCCAGAAGGACTGTTTTGTTTTAACTGTTTCATTGACACTTAAGATAGGGTGTCAGCCATTTTGTAGACAAGCCCTGTTGTTCTCTATGATTAGTTTAGAGCAAAAGACTGATTATTCCTGTAGATTGAAGGGGGTTTCACGTCTGGGATCGGCGTAACTCTGAATACAATAATGGTACACCCTTCCTAATTGGATGACGAAGAAACCAACCAACGACCAATGACTATGGACCTAAGCCATGCGGAGGAAAAAGGACCCGCCCACATACCTGGAGGATATAAACAACTCATTATGAGATAATCGGGACTGTAAGCTGTAAATCTGAAAAGAGGAACAACTTTCCAGTCCACTGCAGAGTTTTTGTTTTATGTTTGTTCTGTAATGCCATCTTTTATTCACCTATTTTTTAAATAAAATTTTCTTGTCAATTTTCATCGGATCCAGCCTCTCCTTTCTCAAAATCTGAAAAAACGCAACAGCTAACACTACCGTACTGTAGCTTAGATGTTAGCGACTTTAGCTTAGCAGCTAGCGATGGTTTCTCTTTCTCCTCCCCTGCTCTCTCCTGCTCGGTGTGTAAGATGTTCAATTACTCATCTGCCTCCTTTAGCGGTAATGGTGCGTGTAACAAGTGTAGTTTATTTGTAGACATGGAGGCAAGGCTTAGTGAGTTAGAAGTCCGGCTCCGCACCTTGGCAGATCAGTCGTTAGCTACTGTAGCTATCCAGCTCCCGGTAGTCGGTGCAGACCGACCTGAGTAAGCCTCTGATTGCTGTCCCCCGGCATCTCCTGAGCAGCCAGGAAAGGGTGGCTGGTGACTGTCTGAAACAGTCGTAAGCATTCAAAGTCCATGGGTCACCACCAACCTGCTCACGTTTCTAAGAGATTTTCCTCACTCAGTGCCACACCTGCTATTGGCACCTCCATTATAATGACTCCTGGTTATCGGAGGTCACTAAGATTAATGTTAAATCGGTGTGTACATATGAAAAAAACAATGTCGGACACCGTAGTTTTCTCTGGACCCCTGCCAAATCTTACCAGTAATGAAGTGTCCAGCAAACGATGTGGGCTGTTACCCACCCAAAACCCTAACTAGTCTAACACATTTCTCTGCTCCTCCATTTCAGGAGTTACCTAGCCAAAACCCCGTAGTGAAGGTGTCTGCCCCCCAACCATTGAAATTATTTAAATCAAAGGTAAACAGAAGAGGAGCAGTGCATAAAAACCTTGTAAGTAAGTAAGTAAGTAAAAGTTTATTTCTATAGCACCTTTCACAGGTATAGGGCCACAAAGTGCTTCACAACAAAAACATTAATATCATAAAATACACACAATAAAAGCATAGACAGTACATGATCATATCAACCCACAAGTAGCTAATTGAAAGCCTGAACAAATAAATGTGTCTTTAGTCTGCATTTGAAGGCATCAACAGAATCAGAAGAGCGCATAGATGGTGGAAGGTCATTCCACAACCTAGGGGCAACAGCCTGAAAAGATCGGTCACCTCTAGTACGGTAGCGAGTGCGTGGAACCGTCAGCAGGTTCTGATCCACAGACCTCAGAGCACGCACAGGGGTATAACGCTGAATCAGGTCACTAATATAGGGTGGAGCCTGGCCATGTAAAGCTCTGAAAACTAAAACCAAAATTTTAAAATTTATCCTATAAGACACTGGTAGCCAATGAAGTTCTTTTAGGATTGGTGATATGTGAGACCTCCTATTGGTACGTGTTAAAATTCTGGCTGCAGAGTTTTGTACTAATTGCAGTCGAGAGAGCTCCTTCTGGTTTAGGCATAAAAATAAACTATTACAATAGTCTAACCGCGACGACACAAAGGCGTGAATGATTAGCTCCAAATCATTTCTTGAAACTATATTTCTAAGTTTTGAGATTTTCCTTAATTGAAAGAAGCAGTTTCTCGTCAGCTGCTTGCAGTGCTGCACTAACGACATGTCTTTGTCCAGGACAACTCCCAAATTTCTAAGACTTTGCTTAGCAGACTGGCCTAAATCACCCAAGTATTGTTTAATTCCTGGAATTGCATCCTCAGGGGCAATGATTAATGTTTCTGTTTTGTCTGCATTTAGCTGCAGGGAGTTTTCACTAAAATTTAAAATAGTCCAAAAGAATAGGAGAATTCAGTGTGCACTCTTAAACATCAGATCCATCTCTTTTAAATGAATTAATATCATATTATTCTTACTGAAACCTGGCTGGGTGATGGAGAATTTGTTAGCCTAAATGGATCCACTCCTCCCAGTCATATACTCACATTCCTCGAGGCACAGGCCGAGGAGGTGGAGTTGCAGCTATTTTCGACTCTAGTCTTCTAATCAGCTATAAACCTAAACTAAATTATAACTTATTTAAAGGTTCAGTGTGTAATATTTCTAAGGATCTATTGACAGAAATACAATACAATATCCATAACTATATTTTTATTGGTGTATAAAGACCTTACCATTATGTTTTTATTACCTTAGAATGGACAAAACAGCGCCACAGAGCGCGTCCCATCATCACGGCTTTCTTCTTCTGCTTGTATAATTCCGGTAGTGTAGATGCCCGTCACTACATTGAATATGTACAAAGAAGAAGAAGAGGAAATAATAACAGTAATATACAGTCTCTGAGTAGTCTTCTGGTTTATTAGAAGAGAAGTGACATCTGGACAAATGAAGGAGTACACACGTTATTTAGCACGAGAGCCAACAGCCTGTGGATCTTTATACCATGAAGCCAGACGAGTCGGGACAGATACAAACAGCTGACGGCAGAAATCACGGATGTTGTGGATTTTCCCAGATGGAAGGCTATAATGTGGGACAGATTGTGCTGCTCAGAGCAGTGCTGAAGTTGTCTGTTTTCTGCTTAGCAATGCAAAAGAAAGCTGTTGTTTGATAGCTTTAGCTATTAGCTGGCCATAATCACGAGAGACTTGACATGTTTCCCCTGTTAGTGGTGTGAAATATGGATTCATTTCATGTCGCCTACTTATTCTCCAGCCTGTGGTTTGGCTTAGCAGGTTATGGTTACCTTAGCGAGACAATCAGCTGATCAGTAACATTAATTGCCAATAAAACCATAATGTTAGCTTAGAGCATGGAAGCATTAGCCAGCTAAACTTTTACAGCACTGGTAGAAAAATATGTAACATTAGTTGGATTGGTTTATTCTCCAGCGCTGGCTTTTGCTTGTGGTGTAAACTTCATGTAGTTTCTTTCTCTCTCTCTCTCTCTCTCTCTCTCTCTCTCTCTCTCTCTGGGCTTTGTCTGTTATGTTTGTGAGACAATCAGCTGATCACTAATTGGCAATTAAACCACAGCTTCCAGTATGGGAAGCTCAGATCGGCCAGCTAAACCTTTACTGCGCGTAGAAAAATATGTAGTTGGATTGTAATTTCATGTAGTTATTCTCCAGCGCTCAGTTTGGCTTTGTTACATGGACAGAAATGTGCCCTTACCTTCCTGAGACAAACAGCTGATGAATATTATTGGCAATAAAACGGTAACAGCAGAGAAGCTCAGATCAGCAGCTAAACTTCACATTTTACTGCCCTGGTGGAAAACATGTATTTCTTTTTACTGCTAATGGTGATATATAACAAGACCGTGTGCCTATCAAGTGACCAATAATGAATACTTTACAAATTTGCATTAAAAATTAAAAAATTAAAAAGAAGCATGTTTTTTAGCATATTGCTTCCCCACTGTGCACACAATGTGTAATTTGTACTTTCAATTAATGCTAAATGGCCATTAAAAACATTGAACCATTTTAAAACAAGCTGAAATTATGGCTGTCAGTACTACTTTGTGTTTCTGTTTTATTTCAAAAAAAAAAAAAAAAAACATTTTGGTAATATTTGAATTTGAATTTCTTCATCAGTGTGAGAGCTGTAGCTCTTTATTATTATTTATTCCGCCGTTTTTTGGCATGTATCATCTCTTGTACCGTTTGTCCTACAAACTTGGTTTCAACTTCAAATTGTACATCTTCTTCATGAGATGGTGCTATTACCTGTGTAGCTGATATCTGTAATGGTTGATTTTATATTAATATTTTTATGCATTTTTAAATGAATGGGTTCCGATGGGACTCCTCTTCCAACCTGGTGGGGGTGGAGCTAGACTCCCATGATGCGTGGTGGTGAAGAAAGTTTTGTTAAAATTTGCTAATAAGTCTCCTATTTGTTTGAAATACAAATGTTACTTTATTATGTATTTGTTAAACATGTCTGCTTAGAAAACAGTGGTTTTTGTTGGTAATTGTCATTCTTGTGGTGGTTTACTAGTGAAACCAGGAGTGAAGTGCCTGTTTCATTTGATAAGAACAGCTGCATTGGTAAGTACGCAATAGTGTAGTGGCAAAGAAACAGCTGTCAGAGTACTATTTCCTGCACCTGACATTGATTTGATTCAAGATGTTTATATATTATAGCTTGTGAATTTACAGAGCTGTTTGTTGTTTGAACTTTATGCTAACAAAATGTGGTGTCCTTACTGACTTTCAGTGGTTATTTTCAATGTTGTTAGATTTTCTAAATGCAATCATTGTTTACATGATATTAAGTCTTTCACAGCATAATTATTTGGCTGTTTATTTATTTTATTCTTCAACAGCGGAGTAGACATCACAGAAAATATGTGTATACCAAAACATGCCTTCTATTGGTGCTTAGGAGTCAGAATGTGTCAGAATAAGACACATGATTGACAAAGAAACTTGAAAGCCTTCCCTTCACAGTGTATGAGTAGTCCGGTGGTTTAGGTCTTGGCTCTTGCTCTGGATCCAGAGATTGATGGCTCAAACCCCAAAACTTAACATATATGTTTGCTGAACAAGTGTGTAGCACATCATTGAGTCTCTTAGCTGATGGAGCCGCACATTGTACTGACAGTGGTAGCAATTGCAAAAAATAGCTGGCAGCTCTCACACACATTTTCTTAAGGAAATGCCCATTCTAGTTATTTATTTATTATATATAACCCCATTTTCGGCGTTTATCTTCTCCTGCACCATTTGTCCTAGAAAATTCGAACTTCAAAATGTACATCCTGTTCAAGAGATTTATGCTATTACTTTTATTGCTGATATCTGTAATGGTTGATTTTATATTAATATTTTTATGTGAAGAAAAATGAATGGGTTTCAATGGGAGAACTTTCTACCAACATACTCAACTTAAAGGGCTAAATGCACCGGCATATGTGCAGCTACAGACTCCATTTGAGTTGTAGTTTGTAGAAAAGATGTTGATATTTCAAAGTTGTATTTGGTGTTTGTTAAAATTTTTAGTTTAGGAGCTATGCCCTTCCAAACTGAAGGGTTTTACTGCTTTTAGCAGACTTTAGAGAGTGTCATGTGATTACATTAGCCGATCAGTCATATCTCATTATCTGAAGCATATCGGGGAATGAATTTGGCCGAATAGAATCAAATGCATTGTCGCGCTCGGGGAGTCATGTTGCTGTGCTGTGAGAGAGCCACACAGATACAGTTCAGGCAGCTAGTTCCTGTCCTCCTTCCCTCTGTCTTTGCGTGATTCACTACAGGTAACAATGTGCAGATTGAAGCTACATGGCAATCTAAGCTTAACAGTTAGACTACAGACAGCTTTCATTTAGCTCGTTGTACATCTAGCTTTGCCAAGCTAGCATTAGCGCGGTGTGCTTTTAATAACATAGAGGATGAGAGACGGGGACAGAGCAGATCGAATAACCCCTTGTACATGTTATGCTCGTTTAATGGATGTATCGATAAAGTCATCTTTTACTCTTGAGGTTTTGTTGCACATACTGCAGTGGCAAGGGTGGCTGTTGTCAACTCAAGTAGCTTTGAGTTACCTTCACTTCAACTTGTCCACGGCCTATGTCTGCAGTTGCCACTGTTTGTGCATGTGTGTGTCCATGTGCGGGAGGCGACACAGAGCAGCGCAGGCTGCAGCCTGATAATAAACAGTACAGTCTTCAGCCCCAGGCCCGTGGCCCGTTTAACACCATGCTTCAGTGCCCACCTAGTATCTGATTAAACAATCACATATGTCTGTTCTGTTCAGTACAGGGGTTCTTTACTGCTGCGCTCTTCCTCTGACTTTCCTTTATGGACATGGATGGGCAAGTTTTTCCTTGCCTCTGTCGCCTACTGCTTGCTCTTGGTGGGAATTGATGAGTTTCTGTAAATAATATCACAGAGTATGGTCTAGACCTGCTCTTTTATGAAAAGCACTATGAGATAACTGTTGTTGTGATTTGGCGCTATATAAATAAAATTTAATTTATTTTATGTACAGTTAATGTATTCATAAATTGTCTTTTGGCCTCATCTCTCTGGTCCAGTGGGGACCCTACTGGCTCCAATCTACAAATACAGCGATTGATTGTAAGAATTACTGGTGGGCTAACTTACTGTTGATAAACAATCTCCACCCAGTCAGTGATATAGTAAGTTTAAGCAGTAATTTAGACACACATGCTGTTTAGTAGCTCCAGTTTATTTCGACATCTTTGACCTTTTCTTAACATTTTATTCCTCAGTGTATTCCTTGGACTTGGTACCTGTCTATGGACTTCCAGTGCCACCACTCCTCTGTTGGTCTATTTTTACAGACAGTATGTACTTTCATATGATTCTAAAAAATTGCAACAGTTTAGTCCTCAGTTAAATTACCTTGGAAAAGATGCATTTTTGAATCATGGCCACCGCTGGGGCCATTTCACACAACGATTGTTGTTCTGTAAACTTATTCATCCTGTCTTTTGTTTGTCAGAAACAGAGGTGAGCTGAAACAGCTGTTTCTGGAGGCCTTCTGCTGATGACCACCGTGACCAGTGCTATTGTAGCTACACTTCTACAGCTGCCAGTCGTTCTGCCGTCTCAACTGTAAGACTTCGTTATAGAGATGTAGTACTAATCCAAACAGTTTAGGAACCAAATTCATGAAATGTAAGGTGACTTACAATTAAAGGGGCTATATGTATTTTTCAGTGGCGGTTTTCAGACTGCAACCTGGTGTGTGCTCGTACATGTGTTCGAACTCATGAGCAAGCATAATCTGACACACAGAGACTGAAACACCGGGAGACAGCTTCAGACAACATGACACATGACACGTCGACATTATCTTGTCTGCCCCGTTACAATAACTATTTGTGTTCTCTTTCACCAAAGGCTCAGCAATGTCAGCACAGCTCAATGTATTAATAACGATAGGATGATGATATGAAAACGGAAACGGTTAGTGAGCTAGACTGAATATCATAAATTAGATTGTAGATTAGTCTGTAGTAAGTGCTGAGTGGGTCTTCCACTGTAGTGTTGTCCTGCACCATTATGTTGCATTATTGTATACTGTGTGAGTCACGCAAGTTACAGTGACTGAGACGGTGGAGAAGCTGTATCTGTAAAGACAATAAATCTAAATTGAATGTAACAAAGCAAACAGCGGTAGAGCCACACAAATGTTGCATCACTATAGACTAGTATAAACTAATCACTCCACATTTGCTTTTTACTGATACATAACTTCTTGCAGAAAAAAATCAACACTTTGACATAATACTGATGGTACACTGTATAGTAATATGGATTGTGTTAGCTGGGGAAGTAATGTAGAAAGCCATACAACTGTAGTATTTTGCACATAACATTAGCAAATAGTCACCATTAGCCAACACGCTAACCTTAGCTAACTTGAGCCAACTAAAGCACAACATCACAATATATTTCACATGCAGTAATGTTAGTTTACCTGTCCAATAGGATGAAAGTCAACTGTGTGTGGGTTTTGTCGGTGTCAAAACAAAGCAGAGGTCTCTCAGGCATTTCCAGTGTTGACAGTGTTTTCATCAGACCCCAGTTTGTGTTGGAGTCTGTTGTTTATTGCTTATTGGTTTATTGTTTATTGGTATTAGCGGACTCCATCTCGTTAGCTGCAGATATTGATGTCTTGAGGTTTAGTCTCATTTTTTACACATTATACCTGTAACAAATATGAATACAAATAAAGCAGTAGCATATCTGTAAGCTTCCTGTTAAGTGAAATGTGAGTAAAAGCTGGACTTACATGAGAGCAGAAATTAGTATTAAAAATATGTGCCCCATTTTCTCTCACTGTTTCTCCAGGTTTTATCCAGACCCTCGTTCCAACATTAGTTTTGCCTGCTATCTGTCACATCCTGTCTTCATTATCCTGTACACTGGCGTGCAACAGACCCCAACTCAGGCATCAACTTCGTAAGTACTTCAGACAGCACATTTCATTCAGTTTTATCAAGCCTAGCTGATGCAGAGGTATTGATGTACTGTATGTTTCTACTTCAGATGTACTAGTTCCTTGGCTACCTTGTGCTCACACTGGTTGTGAGCTGTGTTTACTGTGCTGGTTGAGAAGCCCTACCTTCACTTAAAATGGAGTAGTACATAGAAACAAATCAGCACATGAAGGACTTCTCCAGTGAATGACCCTAATCATATATTTCATGTACCTTGTCAGTTAGGCCAGTGCTCTTGTTGAAGTCCTCTTTTTTTAGAAAATAATCCTGTTTGTTCTGAAGGTTTTTACAGTAATTTCTGAGTGTTTACTACTTTTCTATTGTAACTATTGTTCAATAGTTGACAGAGAGTTGATATGGATTACATCTTGCAGGTGACACAAAAAGGTGAGATCTTTGTACATGATGTAATCTACATATAAAGATTATGTGTTGTCTACATTTTCACGATTACCATCTAATCGAAGGAACGATAACAAGGTCAAATAACTGCATTCAAATGTCAATTGTTCATGCAGAAAAAATGTCTATTATTCAGGATTAGTTGTGATTTTCCATAAACATGATATTATTTACTGTTTCTCCACACAGTGTAATTTCAAGTTGGAAATTATTAAAAGAGGACTAATACAGCGAAAAGGACTGCCCTCTTGTGGAGGACAAGATTAGTGTGATAGGCTTCCTTGTGACCACAAATAACAACATAAATAACTCTGGCCACCATTTCACTGCACTTTCCATGGCAGTGAGTCAGAATTTACAAGTGACACCGACTTAGCTAATGAGATCATAACAAAGGGTATCTGTTTCTTATGACGCAACGCCCAGACCTTTCCATCTTAGCACTTGAGTTATGCAGGGCATGTGCTACGTTGTGTGTTGAATTATGTTGAGTAATGCTTGCCAAACAACCTCAAATAAATACCTTGATCCTTCTGCCACTGTTTTTGTTGATGTGTTGATTTTCACTGGAGTATAGTTGTTAAGCTCAGTGTTGATAACGTGTCTGTCTAAGTCGTTCAAAGTTTCTATCATGTTTGACACCAGGATGGAGATAAATGATATCCTCCCAGAAATTTTGGCCATCATTTCAAGTTTCAGCATTCAATCTGCTTACTTGAGTTATGTTTTATTTCAAAGTTTAGGCTAGACTATTAAATGTCTGGTGGTGTAAGCTAAATGCAAAATATGGTTATGTTGAAGATATTTTATTTAGCATTTAGCTGTTTGAATATTCCACATGCCTGTCTTGAATAACTTCTAAATACTAGGATAATGTTTAAGATGTTTATTAAAATGTTTATTATTACACTTTTTGTTATTATCAACTTGATGTCTTATTTCTGATGTCCCATTTCAGTCTTATTTAGAAGTGTCTTGTTGTTTTGTCATGTTTTAGGGTAGAATACACTATTGTTTTAATATTGAATATGTGTGGATGGTGGAGGTGAAAAAGGTGAGTCTTACCATAAGAGCCACAAGAGGAGGAGCAAGGACATATCAACCAATGTAATACAGAGCTCAAATACACATGTATTAGATGTATTTGTTTTATTTTCTTGAAATTATCAGTAAACTTTATACTACTTTAATTTGAACTTTACTGGAATCTGGAATCTGTGTCTCATTGAAAAGAATACTATTTGAAAGGACCACAATTCATCCAAGTTACAGTTACATCCAAGAGCGTAAAGTGTGAGAGTGTGGGCCTGTTAGGCCTCTGGTCCGGTCTGAGGGTTTTTCCTCACACGGTTTGCCGTTTCTTTCATAACACTTTGGCATTGTGTCTCATATCTTTTATTTGCCTGCTATGGCCCTCCTGCCTTAATTGGTTCTGGAAAAGCATCTTTTAGCTGACTCCGTCACATATCCACACAAACAAAGCCCAGTAGTGACACACACTTATTTCATGTGCAGCACCATTTTCCACCTGGTCCTGTCTGGGGAGTTTAGGTAAGGAGGCCAGACGCCAGGCCGAGAAAGACTCTGCAGCAACATGGTGTAAAAATATATCTTGCTTTGGTAAGATGACACTTCCCTCACTATGACTACAAGAGTCCACGTCCAATCCAAAACCCCACAACAGCATGCTCAAGATGGTGTAACATGTCTTGGACTGAGCATTTTCAAATGTTTAACAAGAACAACACTGTTTTGGAGAAAGAAAAGATTTAGTATTCTTTTTGTTACGACCTGGCTCAAAAGGCCACAACAAATGGGAGACACACCATGGTAGAAGTTTAACAGAATGTTTATTAAACCATAATTACCCAAATAAAGGCTGATGCCAAAGTAAAGGTGAAAAAGTATAGGGTATGAACATCAGTGGTTTCAGTCAGGTCAGGATGATGGATGCATGGAAAATGTGTGTGAGGGTGTTGTAATGTGCAAGAAATAATAACACAACTAAAACAGCATGTCCAGAAACCAAGGCAAAGGTGGAACCTGTGCAGGGAAACAGATGGTAGCAAGTTTGATCAATTGATCAATCCATCTGTCCGTCCGCAGCTCTTCCTCTACAAGGGAGAGAGAGGCCACACCCACTCATGACCCCACAGGGCGTCACATTATAGTTACAGAAATACTGATTTTGGCTAAGATCCTATTCAGTTAATCTCTGTATTGATTACTTATTGCCCTACGGTTCACTTGCAATCTTAACCCATCAGCACACACATACAGTATCCTTTAACATCTACAGTACATCATCATAAATCCTGCCTTCCTAAAGTCATGTTCAAGTGCTTCTTGGTGACTCAATTAATGTAATAGCCAGTCAGGTGATGTGACCCATAATGAATGAAGCTTTTTTTAAACAAAGAAAACACAGTAGGCTCAAATCCAATTAATACACAACAACTTCCCCACGCACATATGCACCAATAGTCCAATAATATAATCCAATCCAATCCAATAATAATCTGATGCTTAGTGGATTTACAAGCCACCACAAGAACAAGTGTTTGGATAGAAGTGTTACATAAATCATGAAAAGAGATAAAGGACATGACACCATTTTAATGGTTTGTGTCCTCATCCTCTTCTGTTTATTGTTCTCGAAATGATAAATTAAACCCTTTGTAGTGTGTGTGTGTGGGGGGGGGTTGTTCATTCATAAAACTCGTCACTGATTTCTCGTACACACACACTAACAAAATTGACAGTGGTTAGTACACAATAGCTGGATGGGTGCAGTGAGAAGTAGTAGCTAAAAATAGTATTATTTATTTATTTATTATATTTATTTTAATCAGACTTGAGACATTGCAGTTGTATTTTAGGGTCTCAGTTATTAAAACCACTATTTACAATGTGGTGATTTTAAAAAGCATGAAGTATCCACTCCCGCCACCTGTCACAGGAATGATGATGTCTGAGCCATAAATTACTCTTGGTTACAAAACCGGACTTCAGAAACAACATTTGGTAGCTGTAGTAGCTACGTTTCTGTATAGAGGAAAGTTTACAACTCTGAAACAATGTTTGATCCAACCAAATGATGATACCATTTCAAGTTTTTTCAAGCAGCTAAGGAAAAGGGTAATGAAAATTGCTAATGCTGTGACAGTAAGGATCTGGAGAGGCCTGTCGATAGTGACTGTTTCAAGGCAGCTTCAAGGCATGAAGTCATGTACAATAGCTTTGTAGCAGGAATAAGGCACTAAAAGTTGCCAAGCAGCAGCTTAACAGCATGGGAAGTAACTGGGAGAAATTGATGGGAAGATCTTGAGAAAATCCCCTAAAAGAATAAAAAGTAAGTAAAGTTTTATACAAATGTGTAATTACCACTGCTCAAAAAAAAAATAAAGGGAACACTAAAATAACATCCTAGATCTGAATGAATGAAATAATCTCATTAAATACTCCTTTCTTTACATAGTTGAATGTGCTGACAACAAAAACAAACAAATTAAAAAATGGAAATCGAATGTATCAACCCATGGAGGTCTGGATTTGGAGTCACACTCAAAATCAAAGTGGAAAAGCACACTACAGGCCGATCCAACTTTGATGTAATTTCCTTAAAACAAGTCAAAATGAGGCTCAGTAGTGTGTGTGGCCTCCACGTGCCTGTATGACCTCCCTACCCCGCCTGGGCATGCTCCTGATGAGGTGGCGGATGGTCTCCTGAGGGATCTCCTCCCAGACCTGGACTAAAGCATCCGCCAACTCCTGGACAGTCTGTGGTGCAACGTGGCGTTGGTGGATGGAGCGAGACATGATGTCCCAGATGTGCTCAATTTGATTCAGGTCTGGGGAACGGGCTGGCCAGTCCATAGCATCAATGCCTTCCTCTTGCAGGAACTGCTGACACACTCCAGCCACATGAGGTCTAGCATTGTCTTGCATTAGAAAGGAACCCAGGGCCAACCGCACCAGCATATGGTCTCACAAGGGGTCTAAGGATCTCATCTCGGTACCTAATGGCAGTCAGGCTACCTCTGGCGAGCACATGGAGGGCTGTGCGGCCCCCCAAAGAAATGCCACCCCACACCATTACTGACCCACCGCCAAACCAGTCATGCTGGAGGATGTTGCAGGCCGCAGAACGTTCTCCACGGCGTCTCCAGACTCTGTCACGTCTGTCACATGTGCTCAGTGTGAACCTGCTTTCATCTGTGAAGAGCACAGGGCGCCAGAGGCGAATTTGCCAATCTTGGTGTTCTCTGGCATATGCCAAACGTCCTGCACAGTGTTGGGCTGTACACAACCCCCACCTGTGGACGTCGGGCCTTCATACCACCCTCATGGAGTCTGTTTCTGACCGTTTGAGCAGACACATGCAGATTTGTGGCCTGCTGGAGGTCATTTTGCAGGGCTCTGGCAGTGCTCCTCCTGCTCCTCCTTGCACAAAGGCGGAGGTAGCAGTCCTGCTGCTGGGTTGTTGCCCTCCTACGACCTCCTCCACGTCTCCTGATATACTGGACTGTCTCCTGGTAGCGCCTCCATGCTCTGGACACTACACTGACAGATACACCAAACCTTCTTGCCACAGCTCGCATTGATGTGCCATCCTGGATGAGCTGCACTAACTGAGCCACTTGTGTGGGTTGTAGACTCGTTCTCATGCTACCACTAGAGTGAAAGCACCGCCAGCATTCAAAAGTGACCAAAACATCAGCCAGGAAGCATAGGAACTGAGAAGTGGTCTGTGGTCACCACCTGCAGAACCACTCCTTTATTGGGGGTGTCTTGCTAATTGCCTATAATTTCCACCTGTTGTCTATTCCATTTGCACAACAGCATGTGAAATTGATTGTCAATCAGTGTTGCTTCCTAAGTGGACAGTTTGATTTCACAGGAGTGTGATTGACTTGGAGTTACATTGTGTTGTTTAAGTGTTCCCTTTATTTTTTTGAGCAGTGTATATACAGCAGACATGAGCAACTGAAGAAATAAAGTGTAACAGCACAACAACAAGAAGTGTGAAACTATAAATAATGAAAGGTGCCTCAAGTGACTGTATTTCACTGTTTATACCCAACTCGGTAGACTCCTGAGGAATCTACTACCTTTTTTCCAGGTTTGGAGTCAAGTTAATGCTCTAAAACATAAAGAAATCTTTTTACACATTGGGAAATATACTTATTTTTCATATCTGTCTGTTCAAAATAGGGCTGTAGCTAGCAGATGGTTAGCTTAGCTTAATGGAAGAGTAAGTGATTCTGCAGAAGGATTGTTGATGTTTGAACTCACCTGCCAAACAAATAAAACCCTTCCCTTCAGTGCTCCCTCAGGCGCTAACCCCCCAACCGCCACCCCCCCAATTTTCAAATCTTACCTTCGCCCTTTCCTGGTCATATAACTGTCTTCTCTGTTCTCTTCATGCCTTTCCCTTATTGGCTGTTTTTGCCTGGAGTCCAGTACGTTCGAATGTGATGGTGAATAGAACTCTCTCCCACTGGCCCCCTCACTCCTGTGCACAAGCACTAACGCCACCTGTTGCTGATTGGCTGGAACAATGTTGTGTGGCAAGGTCCACACCACTTTTCAGAGTCAGGGCTGTGTAGGAAAACCAAATTTGTTTTTAGAACTCACACAAAACGGAGAGATAGCAAACCGTGAGGAAATTTTCGCTTCATTTAACAAAAGTGTATTGGATTATAATCACCTTTAACATATAAAGACAAACAGGTGGAAAAATTCCCAAACTGTCATACTATTCCTTTAAATCTGCATCAGAATCCAAGCAACTTAATGTACTTCGACTGAAAGTACGCCCTCTTTCCTATAAAGTATCAATGGGCACTGGAAACCCGGCAAGCTAAAGTGTCGTACAAAAAACGCACACAGACACAGGCCATCATGACAATCACACTTTCCAACTAAATTAGAATCATTGGAGCATTTGAATTATTAGAAACTGACCTGCCATTTATGTCATCAAGGATTAGTTTGTGTTCACTGCTTATGAAATGAGTAATTTGGCTAAATGAGAGGCAAAGTCACATTTAATCACTGTTACACCGGGGTGAGATAATTGACTACTAATAATTTTCTATAAAAGCCAAGAAAGGTCTGGCCTCATTATGTTGTTTTGGCTACTGACAACAGTGCATTGTTGCTTTGCCAGAATAGTTAGCGGGTTGTTACTGTTGCTAGAATTGTAACCCTGGCTGTCACAGGTGCACTGTAAACACATGTTTACATTTTACTAATTGTTTTAGTGGAAATATATTTTATTGTATTTGTTTTTCCCCAACTCCAAGCTTCAACCTTTTTTTATCTATTTGCTTCTTTGCAGCTGTTGAATGTAAATGGATATTCACACAGAATATAATTTACAAGCATAGTTTCTACAAGCCTATAGAAACCTTCAGAAAAGCAGTAGCTAGAATGATAGAAGGATTTGATTAGATGAATTCTTTGAAAACTTAAACATTTTATTAACTTAATGAAATAATTAACAAGCTGGCCAGTGCCACAATGGGTTGAGTTTGACAGTGAAATACACTTTTTTATTTTAATACAGTTTTTATTTCTCTGCATACAGGATGTCTAAATTTGGCAAAGTTACTATCTAAAGATTAATTATTACTCTGTGTGTGCTTGTCTAAGTTTCTCATTATTTCTCACTCTGCACGAGTCAGAAACTTCCGTTAATTAATTTTCCAAAACAACCTCAAGTCCAAATCTTCCTGAGAGTCAGTCTGCAAAGTAGGCCACCAATGAAACAGCCTGTAAATATAGATATCAAGTGTTAAATGTTCAAGACCGGCACATGTCCACAATATCAGATAACTGACTTTGTACTTGTGGGGGACAACAGTTAAAAATAGACTCACACCTCAAGACCGCCGGCTCTGCCTGAGCTCATACTGAAGTCCTACATCATAGGTCTATATCCTCGACCACACGGCTATGAAAAGGGTACGTACTACATGCATGGCTAAAAATCCCCTTCACAGGCTCAGACAATTGTTTTAATGCTTCAAGCCACAATACTACTTTTATTATGTGTGATTCAGCTGTGAGGTAACTCGTTAGACATTTGTTTGTGTCTCACTTTGGGAAAGGTAATTGTTGTCAATTACACTGCTTCATCTGTTACAGCACTGCTGATAGGTTGACAAACACAAACACACACACCCACACACACTGCTGTGCTGCATGATACACATGATATACTTTGCCAAACATCGGAAGTAATTCCTAAAAGTGATTTACAAATATAATGGAACTATAATGGAACTATTTGTTTTGTTTTAGTTTAGCTCATTTCTAACTCAGTGCTGAAAAAGTCTTATATTTTGAGGCAGCTTGTGTTATTTTCGTATTTTCAAAACTGTGTTCAGATTAACTTAGTACGTTCTTGAGCTCACATCATTCAAGCAAGTGGTTCACATACAGGAGCTTTAAAGATGCAGCAGGCTCTCGGGGGTGTTGTGTGACCGAGATGTGGATCTCTTTTGGCACAGGCAGTCGAGATGAAATCGAATTACTCTTTCTTGCTCTCAGTCACGCAGGTGCTGACAGCTTTGTTGTTTTTTTAATGTCAGTACAGATCAAGCCCTATCTAATGCGCTAATCAAACATACCAACAAGATTCATTTCAATTTAAAACGTCAAAGTAGGTTACAACTCAGATAGATATATTTCTATAATTATGCAGGCCATAATCAAATCTAAATATGGTGTCAGTTTACTAAATGTTTCTATCATATTGGGTTAATTTAAGGAAAACAGAGTATATATCTTTGACGCTGTAAAGATAGAGGATGCTATTAAATGATGTATGAGAAAGTGACTTTATTGATGTACACTTAAAAATAACATTGTCATGCTTATAAAAGATTAGTTCAGTGACTTTTAACTCTACGATTAGCATTTTGTTGGGTTTTTAAAGCTTTTGCAGCCTGAACATTTTGTGAAATTTGTTTTTATTCAAGGTGTATGTCAACAGACTTACTAAAGTTAGGACCTGTAGTAAACATTTCAGGCTTGAGGGCTCAGCTAGGTGTCCTTCACTGCAGCAGGAATGTGACAAATGCAGGTCATGGGTGAAGATGTACTGGTATTTTTCCAGAGTCTGTTCCACCACTTGCCCTACTGCAGTCTTGTATATCAGGGTGCATGTTTTGAAGCCTCCCCTTTCAACACTTCGTATCTGGCAAATGATCAGGTAATGGGCAACACAGACAAGAGGATTTTAACTTATTTTAAACATCTTTTTACAAATTATAAAGTTTGGAATTTCATGAATGTTGAGGGAACTGGCAACAATTATACTACATAAACCTCCACAAACTGATTCTACAGATTGCTACAGATACTCTGCTCACTGGTTTTCAAGTGTGCATCAATTTAATTGTTTATAACAACTTGAATCAGAAGACTTGTGATTTTGCCCCTCTGTAACAACACAGCCACCACGTGCCAGGCATTTTTATCAGCTACAAAGTAACAACAACAGGAAGTTTTCCTGTTGATAAGATAAAGTGTCCTTCAAAAGCTTCTAAAATAGATGCAACATGCCATTTAAAGGCACATCTCTTGCAACTAAGATAAACAGCTAGGGGGAGATAGTGGGCCTTCCTTCAAACACTTTAGATCAAGGGGATCTGAGATTGAATGTCTGATTTTTCTAGTTTTGCAATTCAACTTTAACAGTGAAATATAATATATCTTTCTCTGATTCAATTTACAGGTACTGAATATAAAACAAAAGGATACAGTTGGACTAACAGGAAAAAATTACACCAGAAAAGTCAGACACAAATAATGTGCATGCAGAACTTAAGGCCCTTCATCCCTGAGGTTTCCGTTTGAAAGCTAGAGTCTTGCTGCTGACAAGCTCCTCGAGCAGCACAGCTAGAGGTCCCGATGGATCTGTCACTCCTTCACACGGATCGCCAAACACAGTCACCACCAGCTCTTACTGACAGTCAAAGTGGGGATTTAGACTCTCTTTCTATTCTGCACAGCCCCACAGAAAACATGCTGTCTGCATACCAGACAGGAGCAGACACTGTGCACAATTTCTCAGACCGCACTGACAAATCAACCGAGACTTTATCAAACATTTCCAAATGCCCCTCTCAGCAGAATAGCACTGACTCAGACTGTTTGAAGCCTTTATCATCCAGTAATAATATGTCGCTTTGCTCAGAGCCCGCACCTAAGGATGATGATTTCAGGGTTTGTAGCTATTTTGGCTCATCAGAACCTGTGTTACCTCTTCTACCTCACCTCTCTCATGATCTTATTTCCCCACTGTCTGGATCTTTTTCAGAATTTTACGTTAAACAAGAATCAGCTCTTTCCTTTTCTCTCATACAAGGGAATAGTACACCTCAATCTTTTGGGGTCATGTTGTCTACTTCTGAGGATTTGATGGAGCCATCAGTCACTGAGCCTCTCTCCAGCCGCGGCTTCAGTTCTGAACACAGTCAAGCCACTAATCTATTAAGGTCATTATCACATCAGTCAGATAGTTTAGAGAGTGACACAGCTATAGCACCTGTGTCAGACCTTTATATCTTTGAGAGTGAGACACAGGACTTCATCATGAACGTCGATGCCCAGGAGATTAAATGTCCTGAATACCAGCTGTTATCACAAACAGGGGGTGGAGAACCTGACTGCGATACACATGTCCTGATGTGTGAGTCAGAAAAGGTGGTGACACAATGTCATCATGGATCTCGTGAGGAACGAGCTTTGGTGGACTATGAGTCACATGCGAGCCAACATACAAGGATAACACCACCTGCTGTGGATGCTTGTGAGGCAGGCTTGATGTCAGTAAATGATGCGAGGCGAGGGAAAGCAGAGGTCACTAATTTAACCCCCCAGCCATGGCGAAGTGACAGCCCCATCGAGCTGTGGCTGGACGCATGCCAGTATCTGGTAGGTGAGGATACAGAAGATAGGGATGTTGATCACTCTGTGATGCAAGGAGGGCTCATGGCCACCGGTGACTTGTCTTTTCACGTTGGAGAGACGCAAGTGTCAGGTTACAACCCTGATGGTAGCGAGGGGGTTGGCTGGTCCGACAATGACGCCAGAGGCTGGGGGCCACCGGTTAAGAGGTGGTCGTCAATGGACAGCTGGGCAAGTGCACTCTCAGACTGGACTAATGTCATCACAGCTCCCCCCGAGGACTTTACAGCTGCCTTCACAGAGATAGGGGCTGAGATAGATGCTTTGACACAGGCTCTAGCAGAGGTAAACACTCATATAGATACAGAGGCATCTGTATCAAGGCATCAAGGAAAGGGTCAAGAGCCAGCAGTGCAGGCACAATCGCAGCCATCCATGGGTGTCCAGGATCAGCCTCTACAGGAACAAAACCTCCCGGAGAGCTCCGTCCTCTCTGGGCAGAGCCGTCTCTCTTTGTGCCTCGAAGCGGCAGGACCCGACCTCCAAGACAGAGAGGACTCCCAGAGTGTTGAATCTCTGTGTGATTCAACACCGACCACTCAAGGAGAAAAGGAACCGGAAGAAGTTAAGGTCAGTCAGGCTAAGAGCTCTTCATGCCCCACACACCAGCACTCATCCATGGGATCATCCGGTGCTACGGTGGCCTCTCCTGGAGGAGACAGTGTTGGTGTGATCCCTGGATCTACTTATTCTGCGGTTCTGGATCGTTCTCACTTTGGCGGATTTGTCGAGCGCATTTTCATCAGCAATGAAGAAGATCCAATCATACTGAATATTCTAGAAGATACAGATTTGGAGGGGCAAAATACACCTGCAGAGCTAATTATTGAGGAGGTAAGTTGACTTATTACATAGATTAGTACTGATTATTATCTCTTGTATAGTAAGATTTAGACTTATTATCTTGTACAATTTAGAAAAGTGTTTGAGAGAAGGAACGTTTGTGATGTGCTTTGATGTGAAGAGCATGAAACATGAGTCAATATTTCACTAAACTTGAGGACGATATGTTATTTATGTGTGTTGGTCCCACACATACAGACACAGAGACACTCTCAAACACATTCCACATTCCCTGAAGTGAAGAGGCAAAGAGAGAGAGAGAGAGAGCAGTGGAAAGATTCACCCTTCACGGAAGAGAGAGTAACAGCAATCACCTTCACATCAGTCGTGCTGGCCAACAGATAAATCAGTCATGTGCTTTGGAAACATGGCCAGAACATTAAGAGACATTCTCGCTCCTGCCCTTGTCAGTGTTGTCATACCTACAGTATTGATAGCCAGTCAGGAGGTACGTAGAGTAGTCCAGAGAGTGAAATCCACGTTTCTCACCACACATCAGTCCCTCGAGTATTTTCGCCTTGCTTTGGAGTGGAGCCACACATTTTGATTCTGTATTAGTGGTTAAGTCCTTTGGCTCTCATCTCAGAGACTGACAGGTGTGTGTGCTGAAGGAAATGGGAGTGCCTGGAAGGAAAACTTCAGACGGACAGAAATGGCATCTAATAATAGCTGAAAGTTCAAAGATAATAGCATGCATCCGTGCCGTGTCAGGGTAAAGGGGTGAGAGGAGAGCACAGCTGAGGACTGAAACATGACCCTTCCTTGCCCTCTCTCACTCTCTCTCTCTTTTCATACGCACCCTTTAACACACCCGTTCCCACCGCAGCTCCTTCAAAAACCCAGGACCCCAACAGGTCCACGGGCCTAGGAGACTGCTTTTGATGAGCTTAGTAGTGCAAGGATAAGCTGGAGTGTCTTGTCCATAACAGCGACTGTATAGGTTTCAGTTGCATGCAGGACATGTGGACTGTGGGACTGGATATAGGAGCATGGAGTTTCATAAACTACTGTTTTGTGGCTCTATAGAAAGGTATGTATTAATCAGGAAAAACTCAAAAGATGTGAAATGGCATGTTTTTGTAACCTACTACCTTTATACTGCATATAGATGTATAGTATGATATTACAGTGTCTCTGGAGTCTGACCGCCTTATTCTCAACGAGTATGACATATAAAAAACATGTCTCATGTCTCATAAAATTACCTCACATTTTTATTATTATCTGTCCATTTGCATTACCAGCCCTTTGGAGATGGACTGAGTAAAGTGACAGATGAACACAGTATCTCACAGCTGGGCTTGGTGTCCGAGAAGGAAGCTAAATGGAGCTGTGGGTCAGCTGAGGTTGATCGTGAAAGAACCGAATCTTCAACAGAGCTTAATTTCCTCAACGTACACACTCCGACAAACTCAAACGTGCCAGGTGTGGACACGCAACCTGGCCTTCATGTCAGTGTTCACACACACAAGTCTGACATTTTACCAGACCTTGACAGAGCATGTCATTTGGAGCCACAGTGGGGAAGTCCCAAGTTTATTATGCCCCTAGCTCCTCTCGGTGTCAGCTACTCCTCTGTCTGTCGGACAAGCAGAAGTTTGGAAGGAGATCAAACTTGTAGCAAAAGGTCTCTCAATGACAACAGAGACCTCATTTGTGATCACGTACAACCTTGCGTTCTCTGGCCGACCTCAGATAGGATTACTGACAAACCGTGTTTGGAAGGTAATGAGGAGTTGATTCATAAAGGAAATACAATAGACTCCTCTGAGAAATCTTCACCAGACGGGCAACTGGACTTCATCACTGCTGACACTGCAGATAATTTCCTCACTGCGAGAAAAAAAGCACTTGTGGAGTTTAATGACCTCAGTAGAGAACTATCAAACTTGGCTGTTGACCCTGCTGATCATTTCTTTATCTCAAAGAAGAACCGTGTTGCATTCATCACTTTAGATTTAAATGACCCCTTTGTGCCCAGGGCTGCAAAACCCATCGCCGCAGCCGTTAAATCTGAGAAGGCTGAGTTAAATCAGAACACAGCTGAAAAGATGCCTCACAAAACCCACAAGTCCACCTCAGACAGCAAAACACGCTCCAAAAAGTCAGCTGGTCATCATGGTGCACAAGCTTGCAAGAAACAGGAGAATTTGTCTCACCATGTTTCAGCTCAGCAGGTCTGCAAACAACAAGACTCTTGTCCTCTTACTGGAGAAAATCAAACCAGCGAGAACACGCCAGCTGGGCTTGAGGATAAGGAGGCTAAATTGGTGATTGAGACTAGTGTGACAACTGACAAGGCTTCAAGCAAGCCACATGGCAAAAAGAAAAAGAAACATGCTCAGAACGCAACAGGATTGAAAAGTGTAGAGGAGTCACTGGCCGAAGTGGAGAATGGAGCCAAACCAAAGACTGCAAAAGGAAGGATTGATATGTTTGAGGCCAAGCTGGGTGCTAAAGCTGGGAAAGCTCAAAAGGACAGTGATCAGTCACAACCACAGGCTAAAGCTTCCCAGAGAGAACAACCTCCACATCCTTCAGACCATAAAGACCACCAGCCAAAAAAATTCACCAGTCCCCTGAGCGATGATATTATTAAAAGACGACGCCTGTCAGAGGATAAGTTTGGGAAGATTGTCAGGGGTTTGGAGTCTAAACTACCCAAGCCAGATGTTTCTATCCAGGCAAAGGGAGAGGAGCCTGTGGTAGATGCCTGTCCAACTCATAAGAAAGCGTACAGTGAAGTGGTCAAACAGAAAATCCCACCTAAAGAAGGTAAAGGATATACATTTCCATTTTTCTGCTAGGAACTCTTCTATGACACAAAATAGGAGCGGTTCTAGCTGTTCTTCTGCATGATGGTATGTCAACACACATTATTTACCTCATAATAAAAGCATATGACAATGTCTACAGACCTCAAGGTGGTGCAGCCTATCCAGGCAGTGTCAGTGAGTGGGGACCCCCAGAGTCTATGCTTGTGGTGTCTGTTTGCGGCTGTCTTCTCCCACCACACTGTCACCTGGAGCAGAGGGGACGCTGTCCTGGCTGAGACCAAAAGAAGGTATTTAGATTAATTTTACATAATTTTTACAATGTATTTTCTCAAGTTTTACCTTCATCTTTACACAACACTTTCACTTAACACTGACCAGTCTCCTCTAGACAGTGACTTACCACATATCCCATTATCAAATTATCTTTGGCAAGTGGTGATGTGACAGTGGTTCTGTTAGCTAATCAGTTATACTGTCTATTTATAACTTTAGTTAACTTTTATATAACTTTATAACCTTTGTTTCCTTTATCCATTATCTTTAGTTAAACCTGCAGTGCAGAACATTTGTCTCCACTTCTGGCAATGAGCGTAATTACACAAACTCTGTTGACATGTGCTTATGAGGGTCAGAAATAGTTACAGAAATACAAAGAATAAGGGGGTCACGTTCTCAACTAACAGATGAACAAGTTAAACTGTTGGAAGGACCTGTTACAATAACAGAAATTGATAAAGCAATCTCCTCACTCCAGTCAGATAAAAGTCCAGGGGCGGATGGATTCTGTGTACAGTTTTATAAAAAGATGAAAAGCAAAATTAACAAACTATTACAACGTGTGTTCAACAAATCATTTGAAGAGGGTGAACTCCCAAAATCTATTTACTTAGCTCATGTTATAGATATTCCCACAAAGGGGAAAGAACTATGTGCTTCTTATTGCCCAATTAGCCTTCTTGGAGTGGGTGTAAAAATACTTTCAAAAATAGTGGCTAATGGACTAGAAAGAGTGGTGACTGATATAGTTAATGCAGACCAAACAGGGTTTATAAAAGACCATACTTTATCAAATAACACAAGACGTTTAATCAATCAGAATCAGTGTTATTGCCAGGTATGTGTACACATACGAGGAATTTGACTCAAGATTGTACATTGCTCACAATGTGCTTAAAATCAGACACAGGCTACAGTGTAGACAACACAAATATACACACTATGAACAAAAAAATATATAGACACATTGATAAATAGTGCAGTGAGCAGAATGCACAGGATACAGGAGTAAAATATTGTTTTCATTATTATGTACATGTCGGAGGTGGATGTGATTTACAGGTGCATACACAAACATGCATACATGTACACATGTATACAGTGTGATGGAGCACCGTGTGATGGAGCACCGTGCAAAGGATGCTGGAATAAATAAGTATTCTTGTGCAGGAGTTATGCTCTTGAGGTAGGTGGATTTAGTATATACAGTATATACAATATGACAACATAAACAGTATGAACATCACTGAAATAGAGAATGGTGAATAAATAATAAGTGTACGCCAGTATACGGGTGGCTAATTAGAGTTATTGCACAGGAGTTGTTCCTGACACTGTGAGTCAGAAATCAGCTGTTCATCAGAGTGATGGCTTGTGGGAAGAAACTGTTCTTGTGTCTGTTGGTTTTGGCGTAGATTATGTCCAAGGTGAGATGGATATGCAGTGATGTTTTCTCCTCGTTTCCTGACTCTGGATATGTATAAGTTCTGAATGGAGGCCAGGTTGGCACAGATGATTTTTTCTGCAGTCCTGACTGTCCGTTGTAGTCTGTCCCTGTCCTTTTTGGTGACAGATCCAAACCAGACAGTGGTGGAGGTGCAGACTGCATGATGGCTGTGTAGAAGTGGATTCCCAGCTCCTCCTAGGCAGATTGAGCTGCCTGAGCTGGCACAGGAAGTACATCCTCTGCTGGGCCTTCTTGATGATGGTATCCGTGTTGGGCTCCCACTTCAGGTCCTGGGAAATAGTGGATCCCAGCAACCTGAAGGATTCCATAGCAGACACAGGGCTGTTGAGTATGGTGATGGGGGGCAGAGTGGGGGGGCTCCTCCTGAAGTCCACGATCATCTCCACAGTTTTGAGCGTGTTAAGCTCCAGGTTGCTCTGACTGCACCAGAAAGCCAGCTGATCAATCTCCCGTCTGTAAGCCGACTCATCACCGTCCCGGATGAGGCCGATGACCATTGTGTCATCAGCAGACTTCAGGAGTTTCGCAGATGGGTCTCCTGAGGTGCATTTGCTGGTGTAGGGGGAGAAGAGCAGTGGCGAGAGCGCACACCCCTGGGGGTGCCAGTGCTAATAGTCTGGGTGCTAGATGTGATGTTCCCCAGCCTCATCTGCTGACTCCTGTCAGTCAGGAAGTTTGTGATTCACTGACAGATGGAGGCTGGCACTGTGAGCTGGGTGAGTTTGGTGCTGAGGATGTCCGGGATGATGGTGTTGAACGCTGAGCTGAAGTCCATAATCGATGTTGTCGTCTTTGTTGTCATGTACTGTATGTCAACTTCTTTGCTACTGCAACAAAACTAATCGTCTCTCGGGGACAAATAAAGGTCTTGAACTTGAACTTGAAACAGGATCCTTGCATATGTCCCTGGAGAGTCTAGGTGTTGCAGGATGTAATCCAGTCCCAAGTTGATATAATATTATTCACTATCTTAATTTCCAACAAACTCCAAGTGCTATAGTAACGATGGATGCAGTGAAAGCATTTAATCATATTGAGCGAAAATACATGCTTGAAGTGTTGAAAAGATTTGGCTTTCAGTCAGATTTTGCTTTTATACAAAATGCCCACTGTCTCGATCTCAATCATTTCTGCCCAATTCCAACTTAACAGAGGTACAGCTCAAGGGTCACCGCTATCACCTCTACTGTTTTCTTTAGCTATAGAGACATTAGCAATTGCTATCCGGCGAAATTCCAATGTTAAAGGAACAGGGATAGGAACAACACAGCACAAAATTCTATTGTACATGGATGATATCCTCCTGATGTTAACAGACCCACCAAACCCACGCTAATCACCTGTGTGAAAGAGTTCGGTCAAGTCTCTGGATACAAGGTTAATTTTACAAAATCTGAAATCATACCTCTCGGTTTATCAAATGAGTATGAACCTGACTTTGTAAAACCCTTTTGTTGGGCACCAGATGGATTCACATACCTGGGGGTTAAAATAACACCTAAAATTAATCAACTTTATGCTGAAAATGTTAACCCCATGGTAAAACACATCAAAGACAAGATGATGAGTTGGAAGAAGATTCCTTTTTCCTTTCTTGGCAAAGTCAATCTTATTAAGATGATAATTCTCCCCAAAATTATTTATCCTCTATCTATGCTCTTCATATCTCTGAAGAGAAACAATAAAGAAGATATAAATAGCTCTCTCTGACTTTATCTGGGCTGACAGAAAGTCTAAATTTAAATTAGATATTCCACAACTAACGAAAGAACAAGGAGGATGGGCCTTAATGCAAGCCAGAATTATCTAAACATGGGCAACTGTTCAACCAAAGCCACCATGGTTTGAAATTGAAGCAACCTTCTCCATACCGTATTCTCCTGTCAACTTACTTGATAAACGCAGGATGAGAACTACCAAGTATGATGAAAGACAATTTTAATTACTTGGAATTCTCTACGGAAATTATTTGTGACTAAACGTAAATTGAGTTGTTTAACAACAATGACTGATAATCCTGATTTAACTAGAGAGGGCACTGGATCTAACTTTCAGAACTAGTATGAAGCAGGAATTTACCATTTTTATGACTTTTGGGATAGGGGAAAATTAAAAGCATTCGATTCATTACAGGCTACATACAAACTACAAACAAAATAATTTTGCAAATACCTTCAGATCAGACTCTATGTATATTCTAAAATGGATACTCTCAATCTTCCAGATGACTTCAACTTACTAGAAAAGACCTCTTTTAGATAGCCTTAGAGAAGGCTACTTTGTCTTCCTAAAGAAATCATGGAAGACTCAGTTGAAAACAACAATAGACACTAAAATATGGGAGGAAATTTTACTTTTACCTTCGAAGATATCCATATGTAACAGATTCAGAGAAATGCAATATAATATCTTACAAAATGTCTATATATCCCCATAGATGTATAGTAAATATACAGCAAGGGCCTCTCCAAACTGCCCAAAATGTAAGAGTATAGCAGGGACAAGCTTTCACTGCCTCTTGGAATGTGAAAAGATTCAACCATTTTGGCAAACTGTATGTGATGAGGTTAGTGTGATAATCAAGCAGCAATTACAGCCTAATCCAATAGTGTGTCTATTGGGATATATCCCTGAATCACTAAGATCATATAAGAATACTGTACACCTTTTGCTTCTGTTGGGCCAAAATGCTGATATGACCGAAAGGGTGGGAGATGAACCTCCTTCACTACATCTGTGGAAGTCTATGATATCAGACTCTGGAAAAACTAAGATTTGGTATCACTTGTCAGAAGTACCTTTTTACAGCAAAGTTTGGCAAAGTGCTCGAGTACCTGGGAACTCAGAGTGCAAATGCCTGAAATGCCAGACCTAATAAGATCATTGCTGTGGGTGTATTCTGGATTTGCTACATATTTCATATAATCTTTATATACACTGTGCTGGACTGTTATAATTTTGAAATGTTCAATAAAAAGAATGTTCAATAAAAAGAATTTCTTCACTTCCAAGACAATAATTCATAATTTAGGTGGAGTAATTGTATTAGCACCATGGCGTACTCCAAATATTTTACAAATACTAACCTGTCTAACAGCAGTTATGCAAAGTCCATTTCTGCCCCCAGTCCCTTCTCTTCTCTCTGCCCTTGGGAAACTAGTCATTACTGGTTGATGGTGCAACAGCGTGGGAAGGTCCCCACAGACACCAGATAAAAAAACTCTGATATACTGCAAAATACAGAGTGATTTAACTGGCGGTTAATCAGCATTGTGTGAACTCGTTTGGCAAGAATTGAGTTTAACAGAAGTTCATTTATATGTAAAAGTCCTGCACTTCAGCTTTAACCTTTTAAACAGTTTATCTTTGACCTTTAGCTAGCTAATGACCGGTAAAGTTATTTCAACTGTTCATTCATCAGTCATCTATTTTACCATTTATCCATTACTTTTAGCTAACTAACTTTTAGATAAATATTTTAACTGTTAATTCATTACTTTAAGCTACCATTTATCTTTTACTTTTTGTGATCTATTTCAACTGTTTAGCCAATATTTTTAGCTAACTGTTTATTCATCACTTTTACTGTTTCAACGTCTCTGCTCACTTGCTAACTAGTTTTCACACGCTCTCAGTTGCAACACCGATGTACAGCTGTTAAAGTTTAATCAATGATGTGAATACATTTTAAAAATTAAATTGTAATTACTCTTTTTTCAAATTAATTAAGCTAAGGTTATGGCACAATCTTTCCACGTAACCCCTGGCAACTAGTTGGGAGTCACTGATTTAGATTTAGATTTAGATTAGAATAACATGGTGGAAAATCTGTTTGTAGAAAATATGAAAATATGGTTTATATCTACCACTTTTTACAAAGCAGTCAGATGTATAACATATACCTTCTACATATAGCCTGTATCTATCTATAATGTAGTTACCTTCACACAATAAAGTCAAATATCAGCAGACAGACACAATTACTATTGTAATTGCTATTAGTAGCTTAGTAGCTTTGTGTTGTGCAGTTTGTGACACTGTACCTCTCTCTGAAGTGCAGGGGATGAGAGCAGAGTGTCACTAACCATCTCCAACGCTTCTCACAAAGACTTGGGCAAGTACCAGTGTCGGCTCACCACTTTACATGGATCAGTCACTTTGGACTACCTGCTCACATATGAAGGTATAAAACATGATTTAACCATAACAACTATCTCAAACATGGACAAGAAAAATGTACAGTTAAAAATGTGTCTCCTTTTTTACTATTTAACAGTGCTCAGTGAGATTGTCATCCCTCCATCTCAAAAGACCATCTCATGTGAGTTGTGATCTTAGAACAAGGTTTATTACGTTACGTTTTAGTTTTTTTGTTTTGTTTGTTGGATTTTGACAGAAAACACATTGTGTCTGTCTCTTTTTTTTCTAGCTGCTCCTGTGCCGGTGAGCAGCGAAGAAGAGGATGTCCACTGTTCCAGGTTGATTTTCAAAGAGGATTTTCTAGCTAACCAATACTTTGGAGAGAACCAGCCTGCCAGCATCATCACTGAAAAGGTTCACTTTGGGGAGGGGATGCACCGGCGGGCTTTCCGGACCAAGCTGCATGCAGGTCACATACCCATGTTACTACCTGGACACTCCTGTGTGCTCAAAGTACACAATGCTATCAGCTACGGGACCAAGAACAACGACGAGCTTGTTGAGAGGAACTTTACCTTGGCTGTAGAAGTAAGAATGTCACAGGACTTTGATGTTGTGCTATGAAGTATAATGGTACAATTTGCATACTTTGGGAACCAAATACTACATTACATGCCATAACACACTTTCTCTGCCACAAAATTATGGAAATAGTTATAATATAACTGTAACACAATTACAGTTTTGTTACCACATTAACCTGTAACGCATGACACATGACACAACATGACAAAATGTTTTTTTTCTGACAGACATGTGCAAGACATTTTGCGACAAAATTACTTTTTTTGTAGAGAAATACCACATAAATGCTCACAAAGAAAATTTGTGCCCCAAAACATAATAGGCAAAATGTGACACGGAGTTAAATTACCCTTTACAAAAACACAGCAGATACTGGCTGGCTTTCCATAGATTAATTATCACTGTGCACTGAGATCTTCTAATGCATAAAGTAAATGTATTGTAATTGACTTTTTGCTCTGTAGGAGTGCCATGTCCAGAACACAGCAAGAGAGTACATCAAGGCGTACACCACTGCAGCCCAGTCTGTTGAAGCCTTCGGAGAAATCCCAGAGTGAGTGATGCATTTCACAAGATTTAAACTTTATCCGCAACAAAACTTTTTAGTATAATGTAAGATTCTCATAGCACAAGCCATTTTGTTTCATGCTTCCACTAGGATCATTCCCATCTACCTGGTTCACCGTCCATCCAATGACATCCCGTACGCCACACTGGAGGAGGAGCTGATTGGTGACTTTGTCAAGTATTCGGTCAAGGATGGCAAAGAGATCAACCTGATGAGACGCGACTCGGAGGCAGGACAGAAGTGTTGTGCTTTCCAACACTGGGTCTACCATAAAACTGAGGGTAACCTTCTGGTTACTGACATGCAAGGTTGGGAAAACATGCAAATATACAAATTCAGAATGTTTTTATCTGCACTTAAAATTACAATTTAGAGTACTAAATATTGTCTGATTTTTTGTGTTTTTCAGGAGTAGGAATGAGGCTTACTGATGTGGGAATAGCCACCTGTAAGAAAGGGTGAGTATATTTTTTGAAGGCGATAATAGATGCAAATTGTTGATACATGCAAATTGTTGTATTAATATTTTATTCATGTTTAGATATAGGGGCTTCAAAGGAAACTGTGCCACGTCTTTCATTGACCAGTTCAAAGCCTTGCACCAGTGCAACAAGTACTGTGAGATCCTGGGCCTCAAATCCCTGCAGCCCAAAGCTAAAAAGCCTGCATCTGCTCCGAAACCTAAACCCCAAACCTCTGCTGCACCAAAGAAGAAATCATTTGGGCCCACAGTGAAGGGCAAGTCATAATAGGAGAAGAATCTTGGGCTACGGTTTTAATTGTTATTGAAATGGTGAGGGTATTGATGATTAGATTCTCTCAAGTTGGACCTCGTCATGCAGAGGTTGGCCTGTAAGGAAGAAAGGTTTTGGGCTGCAGCAGGCCAGTGCATGGAGGAAACACATGCGTTTGACTGAACGGAGCAATCTTTAAGCAACCAGCATCTGTAGTTTCATAAGAGTTTTTGCTTCATCTCATGTTGAACATTTGAGAAATATATTTTAATTTAATGAAGATTTCACCAGAGATTGTTTCTGTATGAGAGAGTATAATCTAGGGGTGGAAACTTTATTTAGTTTTGGGAAAACTGTGACAAATTTAACGAACACTTGAAAATGATGATGAGAATGGTGAGTTTGTCAACAGTGTTGAACTGTGATGTCTTTGATGATTTAGACTTTATTGATGAGTGAGATTTTCATGTTTTTTCTACTTGTTTTCAAAATATTAGTTCATTAAATTAATGAACATGTTGATTAATTGATTGGAGGAAATTTCTTTCAAGTAGGTTGTATGAAAAAATACACACAGTACAGGACATGTATTATTTTTGGTTACACAGTATGAGTGGGTCATTTTTGTTTGGTGGTATTTCATGATCGTGTATTCAGTTCAGTGTTGCATTATTATTATAGTTTGTTCATTTAGTAACGGCACTGATTCAGGATGAGTTTATATTTTTATTCTGGAAACAACACAAAGACATTTTGTACACATAAAGCTCATGTAAAGTAGGCCTTTCAATGTATTCACTGAAAAATGTGAAGATTTATTGATTTGTCATGTTATCTAGGGCAGTTCTGCTTGTTAAATTGATTTCAATTGATTGATTGAATGTCTGGCATCATTTCAAGGATCTATACTTTATACGGTCTAGCTCAAACTAGGTGAAAGACAAATCTGGACCCAGTAATCACACCACACTAACCTTACATCCAGAGCAAAATCTACTTGCATACACAGTCCATTGGATGCTAGCTATGCTAACTGCAATCTCAAACAGTCTTGTATAATAAAACCCTCTGTCTGTCTCTCACTGTTGCCTTTTAAATCCTTGACCCAAATTGCTGACATAGCTCTCAGTTTGTGTCTATGGCCAAGAGTAGATCTTTGATATTAAAGAGAGGTTGCTGGTTGAAGATGCTGTCTATGTGAATATGCAAATATCTGTCTATCTTTGCACATGGGGCTGGGGTTAAAGGTCCTATTTAATTCTTAGGAATGCTTAATGTGCTAAAGTTTACTCTATAGACACAGATAAAAAGCAATGAGTTTATTTACGTCATTTGCATGGATGAAGACAATTGCGCAATCATAAAATATAGCATTATCATAGTTACAATTTGATTGCCTATTCACATGTTTAAAAGGTTTGAATGATGACAACACAAGAAATGACAGCTGCGTGAAAACAAATGGGCCATCTATTCTTACCTATGCTTATAGGAGCAGGTCTCCAGCACCAAATTAGCGCCTCAAACGCTAAAGTAAGTGGGTCACGCTCGGAGGCTCAAGAGCATGCACAATGTATTAACAGTCTGCATATTTATTTTCATCTCTGCCCCTCCTGCATGGTGTAATGTGTCCTAAGCCATAGGCACTACGAACAGACGGGGAAGTGTTGTTAGGACTTACAGTATAAAAAAGGAAACTATTAAAAATGAAAGGGGGGGGGGAATATACAGAAGCCACAAAAAACAAATGGCAGAAAGAAAAAAAAACAACCAATCAGCCAACCGGGAAACTGAGGAATATATCGAGGTCCTTTTCACACTGTAGCTATTTAGTGTGATAATGGCGTTTGATACACATGACACAAACACCATTGTCACACTCCATAGCTCTGGAGGACAGCATTTACTGTAGATTCTGGAGACGGAGAGCCTGATAATAAAAACTTGCGGATGGATGACCTGGTGAAAATAAGTAAAAAAGTCGTTTTGTGATGTGTGGACTCAATAAAGTGCAATGGAGAGATGGAAAGTGAGAAAAGAAACCCAAGTAGAGATAAACAAAGTACACATTGTGTTGGTGTGTGGTGTTCTCTGTGGAAAAAAACAGGCTTAAATCATATTAATGTAGCACTTTAAGTTTGTACTCATCAATATGTTGAAATAAAACATAAATGAAAAGCATTAAAAAAACAAAGAAAATAGGGGAAATAATGCTGAGAAAATACACAACACTTGTCTAAAGTGTCCAAAGTCCGGTCATGTCTTTTTCTACTGATTGTGGGAATAACTGCAGCTGTGTGCATTTGTGTGTGTGAATAAGAGAGTGTGTAAGAGAGAAACAGTGTAAAACAACTAAACAAACTAAACAACTGTGTGATCACCACATAGCAAGCATGTTTGCAAACATTTTTGTAAAATGTAGCTGAAAAATAGAACTGGTTCAGATGGTATGTTACTCTTGATTCAATACATCTTTATTGTTTCTGCTTTATTACATAACATTTCTGAGCTGAAAATGGCACCAAGAGTTTTTTTTACAATCGTTAAATGCATCATTGTTCTTTAATTACCAACTTTACTACTAAAACTGCGAGTTAAAAACATTATTAAAGGTTTCAGACATATAGCAAGACAACAACCAACTCACCTCAAGTTTCTAAAGTTTATCCTCTTTCCATATTCACTTGGTTCATACCCACTGCTGATTCTGCTCCTCCCAGCCACTCTTTTTTCTCTGCTCTGTCTCCGAGTCTTTCCAAACAGTTAAAAGTCCAGTAGTGCGTCCGGAGCTGCAGGTTCATGAGGTGATATGTGGTGCATTTGGGTTTGATGCTGTCCCATCCAAGTCTTTATGTAGACAGAGCAAGGTTTGGACAAACAGCCAGTTCCACATTAGTGATAAGCTAAAGGGGAGGTATTGATCGACCCTGACCAGAGGTAGAGGGGTGGAGGATGGGGAGACCAAAGAAACTGTCCTCGTGAGGCAACAGGGCCTTAATGCACATTTATACAAAAAAGTGTGATGCATATTTTATTTTTCCAACATTTCTACTGTTATTCGTATCTTGACATGCTTATTTTATCTATTAATTATAAACCACTATGTGATGAGCACTTTATTTTTCCCTTAATTGTACATTGACTTGTTCTATGTTTTATATATTTGTCGTTGTACACCACCCTGTGTGAAACAGCTTTTTGTTCGACTTGTCAATGTTTTGCATTGATTGCTGCAAAGTACTTTGTTACCTGTATTGAAAAGAGCTATATGAATAAAGTTATTATAATTATTATTGTTACTTTTGCTCGATGTCAGCTGGGATTGGCTCCAGCCCCCCTGCGAACCTGTACGCAGGATAAGCGGTTGACGATGGATGGATGGATGGATAATTATTGTTACTAACACCAAGGTTTCACTAAAGAGTTGAATTAAAGGGACTCAGGCGATGGTTCATGACAGTAAAATGAACTGAAAATGTATGTAATAAGATCTGGAGTTTAGGGGGTAAAAGTTCAGCAAGGTACACAACCAGCAGGCTGTATCTGGAGTTAAAATGGACACTCAGCAAGTCAACACACTTGCATTTTTGTCATGTGTTTATTCCTGAATTTCTTTCATTGAATGAAATCAAATCACGACAGTACTTCACACAGTGAATGTCCAAATTCTTAGTATTTAATAGTTAGCTAGCTAACAGCTAGCAGACACACTAGAACTAGTTCAGTTTCATAATAAAACCTGTTACTAAGAAATAGCTTCCCTTTTAACAAAAGATCTGTCAACTCTGCTCAGGTTTCAACATCTGAAGCGCTTAAATTAAAACATTCCCAACTAAGAATACTATCTCTAGGGATACTTCTGCATCCAAGATTGTGGATAAACTTAGTTAATATGAAAAGATGTGTGTGTGTGTGTATGTGTGTAAAATAAGTAACTTTTAAAGAAATGCGTTGCTTTCTAATAAATTATTCCGTTAACAGTTATGTTAACATCATTTGCACTTGATGACATTTTTTTCCGAGCAGGTGGAATGTTTTAAAAGGTAGCTCTACAGAAGACTTGGCTCTTGGTTTGTTTGTGACCAGACCGAGGGTAGGAGGGCTTGATAAAATGTCCCCAGACTGGCAGGGCGGCTTTTATTTGCTTGTCCTTGGAGCTGATAACTCCTAGATTGGGATTGTGTGTGAATGAACTGAGGTCCCTTCACCACGCTACATGCGCACACAAAAAGACAGGTAGGGAAAGTTATAAGTTTCACTCATTTCTGAAGGCAGGTTTTCTGAAAATTGATTTCATCAACAAGTATTGGGATGACAGGAAACTGTGCCAAGGTTGGCTGCCTTCAAGAATCCATTTATAATGTGGATGAATTAAAACGATCTCCGTCAGCAGTGAGGACCTGTGGGAGCACACCTTATCTAAAAACTTTGTGACCTCCTGTGAAAGGAATATGCTGGCAGAAGTAAAACCTTCTTCAGATTCCTAGCTATACAACAGCTACACTTATTGGACAAAGAAATTAAAGTCAGAAATTATTAAAAGTACCAGAGCACTGACCAAATATACATTTCAAATCAGTATATTTGAGTATTTACTGGCAATTATACATTTGAAGTCCCTTTTCAGAGTGTTGTATGCATTATATTAAATATTGGTTATAAGGGATGCAGGAATGAAAAATCCCTCATGAATATGTTTACCTCATGATGGAGTCCTATTATGCAGGATAATAAACTGTCCTGCAGGACCTTTTAAAAGCAGAATTAGTACTAGTTACTATTCTTGTTTCTACTTCTGGTATAAGGAAAGTTACAGTCCAGTTATATTAAGTCAAACAACACAATCTGAGGAGTTTTTTTTATTTGACAGAAGTTAAATTAACCACAAAGACTTGCAGAGAGTGGTGGAATCTTTAACAAAAGTGATATTTCCCATCATTCATTTAAAAAAAAGAAAAAAAAAACTCTTTAAAAAAGGACTATTTTTTATTGAGTCTGTTTGAGAGGTGGGATCACGGGAGGGAGGAAGAGAAGAGAAAGAAAATACAGAATACTAAAGGACGTGAAGTCTCCGCTTCACTTTTGTCAACTTTTTCTACCTTAGTAGCAGCACAGATTTACAGACTATTTATATTGCACCAGGTAAGTGCTCCGAAGGAAAAACAAAAAAAAAGAATCACATTCAAGTTAATAACAAAGACAAACAATAGATGACATGACCTCAGAGTGATCTATAAAGTGCCCTTTAGGTTCAATGGTGTTAGAAAAAGGAGAGAGAAACAAAAACATAAAATAAGATAAGAACTTTTTCTTTGTAAGAAATGTGCTGCTTTATATTCAGTGGCAATCACAGCTTTTCTCTCAAACACCCACGCACGCATACAGTTTCATTTTAGTGTTGTTGATCAGTAATACTTCTGTTAAATGTAGTTCATACATATATTTATATATCATGAAAGAACTTAATTTTTTGTTTGTTTTTCCAAGAACAATTTACAGCATTATGAACAGCAACAGGCATGAGAATATTAATATAATAATGATGCAAACATCTCAGAGAAACTATGAGTTTAAGTTTTCGTTTCTTGACCTCGAGACAGATTACACTTCCAAATTACTACCATGTAGTCAAAGCAAACACAAGATACGGTTTCATGCTGCTTTTATAGCACTATTTAAAAAAAACAAACAAAAAAAAAAAAACACATTTGCTATCACCATAACAAATTATATGGATTCATCATTTCCCAGACTAGCCAGATTTACATTTCACACACCATGTCATATAGAACTGTCAAAATAGTAAACAACATAGTTCATCAGTACAAATATGGTTAGAGTATTTTCCTGCAAGAATTATATCAATGATTAAAAAAATCTGTTCCATAATGACAAACTATAAAAAATCATCTTTGGGGATTATTTCATCCCCCCATTCTCGAATCCTTACCAGTGGTTAAAAAAAAGAAAGAAAAAAAAAAGAAATAAATAAACCAAAACATTGTTCTACAAAAGGCTGCAGTGGCGATTTCTGATCACACAACACATAGACAAGGCTCTATGGAGGGGTGTGGCCGATTTCCTGAAATGTGATTGGCTAGCATTCCTAAGGTAATCTGGTGTTGGTCTAAGGATTCGAGAGAGTTGTGATCATAGTGCCATTGCGGTTTCTTAGAGAAATAGTGCATGTAGGAGCCAGATTAAGGCCATGCTAGGACCCTTGCATTAAAGGGTGCTCAAATACTGTGCTATAGTGTACATAAAGGAGCTGTTGAAATGCATTAGTGTTTTCCAGCACTGTAGATTTTCACAGGACAAGGGTAGAGGGGAAAGAAACAGCGGATCAGGGGCCAGCTCATCATTCATAGCTCATGCCTGTGGATAATATATTTCAGCATTCAACGGTGCGTCTGTCCTGTTCTTTCCCAAGCACCTTTAAGGAGTGACCTACCAGCACTGAAAACATATAAAGACATAGGCATATTGGCTCGACAAATCGCTGTACAGTCTCAAACCACCGTGCTGGGGAGGTGGCTGATAGACAAGTATTACAGTACAACATGCTTGCACAGAACTGCTACAGCAGCTGGTTTGACATCCCTGTGGCTTTTTGTTTTGTTTGTTTTTTTATTGTTGGTTGGTTGAATGCAGTCAGAGGCTGCTATTTTAGTCGACTCCCTCGAAGCCCTGTGCGTTCTCCACAGCCATGAGGAGTTTCTCTCTCAGGTCCTCAAAGGATTCGTAAGTGGGCAGATCCAAGCGGTTGAAACTAGGGGAAAAAAGTGTTTGATTAACAAAAAACAACAACTTAACATGGTTTGGTAATTCAAAGTACTTGCTAGCAAGTTAGCATGATGGCTAAGTGGCAATGTCAGTCTGTTGACTCAACAACTACAGGACGGATGAAATTTTGTACAGACATTCATGTTCCTTGGAGAGTGAATTCTAACCGACTTTCATGATCCCCTGACATTTCCTCTAGCACCACTGGCAAGTCAAAGTTTTCGTTAAATGTTCATTTATTTTGTGAAATATCTCTACAAGCACTTGATGAACATTTGGTACAAACATTCGTGGACTATGTAATTTAGTGACTTTGATGATCCCCAGTCTCCAGAAGGTAAACTTTTTAATTTGTTATTGACCACATACCATCAAGCTCAGTTGTACTTTCGTTTAGTGCCAATAAGAAAATGTTAGCGTACTAGCATGCTACACTAATAGGGTGATCATGGCAAACATTACTCCTGCTTAGCATGAGCATATTAGCATTGTCATTGTGAGCATGCTGATGTTAGCATTTAGCTCAAAGAACTGCTGTGACTAGTACCAAAGTCCTTATAGGCATATAGACATACCACGTGTGAGCTCTTGGCAACTTATCTGGTGTTCCCCACTGCTCAATTGTGAACAGCTGCGGCCCATTAGAACCTGTAACAAACAATAACAACAAACTATGATGACACAGTTGAGATGTAGGAATACTTTCATTAAATCACAAATTTAATCTCTAGGTAAATTCATTAGGTATGGAAGGACAGCATTTGGCCAATTATTGTATTTTACGTAAATAATTTAAAATATTTCCCATTTTTAGTGATTCAATGATTTTAAAACCTCATACATAAATCTATAGTATCTATAAAATCTTAAATAATCTTATATTTCTGAACATTCCTCATCTGTTATACACATTATCTATCTCTATGTATACAGTGAGTTCTGGGAACTGTAACTATTGGCTCATCTTTTCACAGAAAGCAATTTTTGTCACTAGTACATGACGCTTAGGACTTGCAGTTTAAACAGATAATCCAGTAAATTATTTTAAAGACCTGGTAATGTTATATAAGCAAGAAATAAAAGGAAACCTAAGGTAACGTACCATAAAGCTCGGCAAAGCCATTCATGGGCACTCGTGACGTTCCCGTTACAAACTGGAGGAGTCGGATCCTTTTTTCCGCATCCATCAACAGGACAACCTGACGAGACAGGAAAGACAAAATCTCTGTGACAAACACTTACTTTATTTGTTTATTATAGTTAATATTTTAAATATTAATCACTACCCTGAAAAAGAGTTATTTAAAATTCACTATCCCCACACCATGATACTCATTTCAACAACAAAGAGAAGATGAAATGATTCAAAGCAGCAAAGCTTTTGCACAGTTTTGCAATCTAGCCTGTGTGCGTGCGTGCATGTAGGAAAACCATAAAATCAAACACAGCCCAAATTCAAACAGAAGCCGTTTGAGCCAGTTCACTTAATCAGATGACATGACACTGTTGTCTGTGTGTGTTGTTTGCCTTGTGTGTTAACGCTCAAGTCAAGACAGATGATAACCAGGGCCGGTACTACTTTAGGCTCTTTCATCAGAGCAAACAAGCCTGTTCTTCCAAACAGACTTTGATCTTCAAAAGCGAGGCCATCAAACCCGTTGCACGCTGGATGGAGGGAAAGAGGACTGGAACCAACGCGGCTAGACGATTTACACAGTACGTGTTTGCAAAAATCAGTTGTGCGTGTGCATGTGTCCATGTGTGGATGTATCACAGATGTACCTTCCAGAACCACTGTATAACAGGATGGTTGGGACAGTAGCCGTTCTTGTAAACAGTGTGTTGTCTCCAATCGTTGACGTCAACGTCACCCAGACCACACATGAGTAGCTACACAGAATCAGAAGGCGAGGGAGAACAGAAAGAAAGCAAACATTTACAACCATTACCACTTTCCGTCTCAAGAAATAATTCTGTTAAGTTAAAGTTAAAATGCTCCATGTCACATTCCACAGAGGTGTAATGTGCACAGATATGATAATTGCAGGAGAGGGTTAAGAGCTGTGAAACAGATTTAATAAAAAATTCATACCTCCAGTTCGTTTTCATCAAAGATCTTGATCAGATCTATGAGAATGAGCTCAGTGAAGCCCTGAAAATTAAAACAAAAAGAAAATAAATCATCCCTCTAAGTAATGTTTAAAAGCTCCAAATACTTATTTAGATACAGATGTTGAATTTAACCCTTATACTAAGGGTCTATGGCATGCCAACACAAAGTCTGTGGTCACATTGCCCCCAAGTGGTGATTGTATTACTGCACATAAATACCTCCAAGAAGGCATTCATCTGCTTCTGGACCCGATTGACAAACCTCCACTGGATGACCAGGCTGTCAGAGGGAAGATCATTGACATTGAATAATATTGTTTGATTGATTTAGCTTTATGATAATTGTTGCTAAAAGCCAGTTAACTACTCATCAAAAAACAAAATGTGTAATGTTCTCACTCAATGTATTCCTTTTTGTTCTCATTGGTGACCACCATGTCGGAGCCGCTGGGCTTCAGGTCGACCTGATACGTCTGAGAACGAAAACCACAAGAAAAATTAAAGGCCAAGAAACTCCTGATACCCAACTACATTGCTTTACTGAAATGAAAATGTGGATTTTAACAGACTCAAAGTGACCGATTGAAGCCTGCGCACCTGTCCAAAGTTGTCCTCGTCAATACAAAACCTCAGGTCCAGCTCAGTGGGGTCATTCTCCAGAATCCACTTCAGAGAGTTGTAGTATTCACTGTCCTGCAGGGATACAACGCAGCGCAGACACAAATTAAACACAAAGAAAATTAAGTCATTCATTTGCTTTCATTTGTGAGATTGCAGGGTTAGATTCAACACTGCATGAATGTAGAACAAGTCCAAATAAAACAAGTGTTGATAGCTCAATTGTTAATTTAAGAAATTGCTGACTTTCAAAATAATTCAAGTGAATTAGCAAATTAAAAGCATACTGACTAAATATACCTTACACTGCCCAGAATTGCAGATTTTTTTAAATAATGAATCAGTTTGGCAGTGAAAGCTTACCACAGACTCCATGTCATTAAGGGAGATCTGTTTTCCCAGCATCATCTTGTAGAAGGGTCGAATGAAAAAGCCTAAAGAAAGCAGAAAACAAAACTATGCTGTAACAGGATGTGTGTGGAGAAAAGTTTAAAAACATCAATGAAAATGTTGCTTAAGTGTTCTCATGCATGAGACCTGAAAATACACATAATAACACAATTTCCCCCCCCAGGAAATTTCTAATGTCAAAGACAGGATTCAGCATCAAGCAGCTTACCATCCAGTAGTTTGCCATGAAACACAGCCATTCCTGCCACACGTCCAATGAACTTGAAATAGGAGAGGTGATCCTCGTTGCACAGCCCAGAGTTGGGATTGATCTGGAGAGTGTAGTTGTCCCTGCACAGAGGAAGAAAGTCATTACTTAAACTTCTAAATATCATACTAGTATGCTAATAAATACATTTCAATGTTATTTGCAAGCTATGAAAAGAGGAAGTTTACCAAAAATGAAGAAAATGGATTTGATCAAAGTGCAGGAGGACTGGTAAATTAACACAACTGACCTAGATTTAATAGGGCATAAGCGGAGGTGGCGTGGGTACATGGCAAACTTACTAGCACATTTTAAGAAAACTCCCTTCACCCTCATGCATCATGGGAATTCTGAGGGACGGACGTAGGCTGCATGTGCACAGTGGTTTATTCACTGCATCAACTTCCACTGTAAGCCTCTCAGGAGCATTTCTGCAGCAAAGCGTGTAGCCTGCCCCGCGTTAATGACTTGCTGTTAATTGCCGGACTTTGCAGACATGTTTAGATTTTGTTGATTTGGTGATTATTGCTTGCTTTTTGTGCTTCTGCTATGATTAAGTAGGCTACATAGTAAATTTTCTTCCTTTTTGTTTGATTTAACTGTGTTTATTGTTGATATACGATCGAAAGTCTGTAATGGGTATTTTATTTTGATAATTGACCGTTTCGCTGCCGTTTCTGTGTCGGACTTCCTGCCCGGTTCATCTGCGCTGTGCTGCTTGATGCTGGGACGCTTCCTGGACGCACTGCAGCGCTTCTGGTGTAAGCAAAAACATTCAGTAGAAAGGCTGCTCCGGCAGCAGCGAAGCAGACAGACTCTGGGGACTTTCAGGGTGAGTCTGGGGTCATGTAAACTTGGTTAATATGTCTTTGCTGGAGGTGGGCCCACGATGAAGCTCTGCCCCCACTGTGCTGACAGTCTAGCTCCGCCCCCGGTTAATGGTTATCATATTTGTATGTTTTTTTGCACCCACGAGCAAGTGGACACAGAAAACGTCAAGGTGGTTGCTAAGCATTGGCTTTTCATTTAACTGCAGCTGCACTAGGACTGGGCGATATGGCCAAAAAGTCATATCCTGGTACTGTTAGGCAGAATTCCGGTATTTTCTGCTAAGCGGGCTGGGGAGGGGGGCGGTTTTAGCGGGCATGTTTTAACTATTTTTAGTAACTTGCTCATTTCACCGTTTAAATTATACTTCATTCCACGTCTAAAGTATCACTCACTTATTGAATTTGCCTCCTTAAGTTCTCTTCACACTCATAGACCTAACGTACCTCGACTACAAACACGTCTGCGTTCGTTTTTCCGGTATCAGCTCGACTAAACCCAGCCTCTGTTTTCCATTGCAGATAGTACCCAGAGATAGCACCCCTCAATCTAGGTGGTCGTCATAGCGACGCCACACACAACTGCCGCAACGCAATGTTCAATGCCACACACACCAGCGACACACAAACAGCTGTCTCTTGATTTAAGTTAAAACGTTTCAACATTGCTCAGAATGTAAAGACACATAAGACGGAGGTGATAAGGATAAAGTACTTGGTAGCAGGTTCAAGTACAACTTTTACACAATGGAAAACCAAAAAAAGGCGAGTAGAGTTGAGGCGAGTCGAGCTGGTACGGTGCATTGGAAAAGACGCTTTACCGTCTCTCTCCCTGTATGCCCGCTTCGGTGACTTTCTCCATCAGTGGTAGGCTAGGCTGTATAAAGTCACCAAAAAAAAGAACTTGTCTTCTGGACTTTTCAAAACTGCCGAAGTAAAGTGTATGTGTGGAAAACACTGAATGGATCGTGTTTTTTCTTTTTACAAGCCAGGTCTTTTAACAGTGTCGACCAGGACTGTCTCTCTCTCCATCCTGTTGAGACTGCGTGCGTGCGTGCAGACGGCTGCGTGCACACGCAGAGGGAGGGGCGAGGTTGCGCGGTGAGGGAGAGAGAGAGGAGCAAGTACTGGCAGGACTTTACGGAAACATTAATCAACTCAACATCAAACTATATCGGTATAAACGGTATTGTCTAATTTCATTTCTCTTTTGAAATTATATCGGTATACCTCATTATACAGATATACCGCCCAGCCCTAAGCTGCACGAGGATGTTCGATAAATAATTTCTAAAAATTGCTGTGATGAATAATCACTAAGTGGTTTAATATCAAAGGCTGAAAGTTTTAAGCATACTCTTATTTTCTATTAAATGGAGCACTCCAGAGTATTCTTAAATGTCATTCCCTTTTCAACAGCTTCATTCATATTATTTATTTTTGTTAGCTTTGCCTTACAGAGAATCAACTGAGCCGCCAATTATTGATGAGGGTGCCAAGAAAAGGAAAACAAAGTCGACTGTAATTATGTTGACGCATTTTGTATGTGGGAAAAATTTGTTCCAGGATGACTTTTTTAATGAGAGGAAAAGTTAATCAAAGTAAAAGGAAACTTTAACAAGTCTCACAGGGACACAATACAGAAGCTCTGCCCCTTACTCCACAAAAAGCCAACCAAAGATATGAGTGACTTTTGGAGATTTTTCCATGGTTGCAAATACATAGCAAGATTCCTTTACTACATCAGCTTTGCTCAACACTATTGCCTGTGTCCTGTATCATATCCCGTTAAAAGGGTTCACACCACTCTCTTCAGGTAAATCTAAAATCTAAAGCCAACACAAACAAACAAGCAGAGACTTACGTGGCAGAGTATTCAAACAGGCCGTAGTAAGGATTGAACATCTCCTTAGATAAGAGGAAGAACCATTCTCTGGCCACACCACCGTAGTCCAATCCTTTCTCCGACTCAAACTCGATCCACAGCCGTGCCTTCAGAACATCAGGCCTCTTCAGGGACATGATTCGACGGTACGACTCTTCAAAGATGTTGTTCCTGTGTAGCTTCATCTCGAATCGGTTGGGGATGTCAGCCTGTAATATATAAAAAAAAAAAATTTATAAATAAATTTTATTAAATTTTTATTTGATCACGAAAGGTGGAAGTGTGTGATCTTGGTACAAAGACAATACAATTATTTAGACTCATCAAGGAAGAGCAAGAAGTGTAACTGCTGCTAAAGGTGCTCCTACAAACCAGCGACTCAAGAGGTTGTTACAATATTGTTAAATGTAATTTACAACAAGCTTGTGAAGAATGCTTATTATTATTTTTATGTAAAATAATAAATGAAGATGCTGTAAATGCAGATTGACTCTGTGATTAACTCTGCAAAACACAGAAAAGGTCCAGGGTGTTTATTACTTGCTAGAGGGTTTGCAAGCCTATTGAAGTAATTATTACGTCAATAATGCAAAATTTATTACAAAAATAAAATGCATTTTTCCTTTTTAAAAACAACTCAGTGTGGACATTACCCTCAGTGTAGTAATCATGCTTGGTGACCTTAAACTGAATGCAGTGTAAAAGCCAAAGTCAGTGCAAATGAATCTCATCATCATCATCATTTCCATCTGTTATCATTGTACTCCACCTACCAAGTGTTAATCACAAAAAAAGTGAAATGATTGCAATGAATGTTTAACACGCAATAAAAATATCAAACTCTGTCACATAGTGCCAAGACAGTGTCAAGAAAGTTGAATAAGTATGCAATCAAGCATAATCAAAATAGAAGCAAATTAGACTGCCATCTTCAGCAAGGAGAAGCGGTGAGATTTTGGCCAAATATAGCTTTGCCCTGGCAGTGTTATGCAAAAGTTCCCCAGTAAGCACCCAGAAACCCAAGACAGATCTGTATTTTAAAAATCTCCTCTTACCGGTTTCTTCAATTTCTTCCTGAAGTAGTCGTATTTCTGCTTGAACTCTCTGGAGTAGGGAACAGCCTGCACAGAATAACAAACGACACACACGAGAGTCAAGAAATGGTCAAAGAGTGATCAATGTACTTATCCATATTTGGCTTGTGATGTAAATGTTTTACAGGGAAACAAAATATACTTCTATGTCTTGTTAAAACAGAGTGTAAGTTGGCAAAGAGGAAGAACAATATCTGAAGTAGAACAGAGAACGACACAAAGGTGTTGGCATGTTAAGCGACAACCCCAGTGACAAAGCGATTTATCTTTGTTGTACAAAGACACTGAGGCTAGTGTGTGTGTGTGTGTGTGTGTGTGTGTGTGTGTGTCAGATAGAGCCACAATGTTAAAAGAAGAACTTGTTTCCATGTTGTAGCACTGCTGTGGCAGAGACTGAAGTAGTGGGGCAGTAAGAGGAAACCACTCACAGGTCCTGTGATAGCTGGACTCTGCAGACGCGGGTCCTCCCACTGCGTGTTCTTTGTATCTGGATGACACAAATACAGCAAAACCTTTAGGCAACCATACCAAGACCAAGACTTCTTGAAATTAAATTTTTGTTAAAAACCTGAAACATTTGATGGTTTAAAATGGTGATGGTTTTTATTTGCTGCTTTTCTATGTTTTATATCGTTGTAAATTGAATTTCTTTGGGTTTAGACTCTTAGTCGGACAAAATTTGTAATTAGAAGAGGTCACCTTAGGCTCTGGGAAATGTAAAGGGTATTTTTCACAAATTTCTGAGATTTTGTAGACTAAACAGCAGAATTTATTTATGAAATAAAAACAGATTAATCAATAATGAATAAAATTCAACTTCAACTCTTATGACTACAGATTTATCAGTGAAGTGACACCGTTGCACTACACAAGGCCATAATACAATACATTTTAAAACACAACCTGTCGACTGAGTTTCTGCTGTGATGGATGAGGTGCTTTGCTTTCCCTGACACTGAAAAATCTGTTGCTGCACTGTAACCACTACACACTATAAAAAAATAACAAGGCAGATAAGTAAGACACACATGACCAAATACAAGCATGGAGGAGACAGAAAGTGGTAATATGGAGTCGTCTTACTGTGGTCAATGTAGAAGGTGCGTCCGTCTGAGTGAACTCTTTCTTCCCATCCAGGCTACAAAAAAAAGGGAGCAAAAAGAGAGAGGAAGAATGAGAAGCACAATCCCCATTACACAGCACTATTAAACAGGCCATGCTCAAATAGTAATTTAAATCCATCCACTTTCTTTTTCCTTTTTTAATTTGTTTGATTGAACTTGACTGACCATAAAAACGATCCAAACACTGACAGCCCAGCACTGCAGCCGTGGCAAGCTTAATCAAACACCGCAAAGGAACTGAAGGGATTTTCTCTCCTATTTGAGTCACGTCTGACAACGTCAGCAAGGCAGGGGTACGACCACAACACAAAGGTTAATTCACCACCACTAGTTCAAACCAGTACACCACCACTGGCATGGTGACCACTTAGTATAGTGTCACAGGCCACACACACACACACACACACACACACACACACACACACACACACTCCTAAGTATGCTGCTACTGTATGAGTAGGATAGCTAATAACGTATGCAGCATAAAACCTTCCTCTAACATACATATATAGCTTCTTTTGCTTCTCTTGAAACCTCCATCCCTCCCCCTGCCCCTTATTCAACCCTGTTCATTCTCTCTCTCTCTCTCTCTCTCTCTCTCTCAAATATGTGGTGCATCTCGCCTCGTTCCACTTTCCCAACTCGTCTATCTGCGCCTCAGACACTGAACCAGGTACACAGACAACAGAGCAGCCGGAGGGATCCCGGGAGAAGGGGGGGGGGGGGTGTTAAATCGTTAACAGAAGATGTGGTGGCGGTGCATGGATGGGGACACAGAGAGAGAAGGAAGTGGTGTAAAATACTCATGAAAAGGAAGGGAGAGGTACAAGTCCATCCATGCCGGTCATGACAAAGAGAAGAGATAGAAAGAGGGAAAAAAAATTTAAACGAAAGCGCAAGGCTGTCTTGCAGGCATTTGACCAGACTGCACCAGACCAGACAGGTAGGAAGGCAGGCAGAGGGAGGGAGGCACCAACCAACCTCCTCTGGTAGGTGCTGCCAAACAGACATGGCCAGGTGTAGAAGAAGTAGCATACATTAGATCCACCAGAACGGAGAGAAAAGAGAAAGAGAAAGGAGGGAGAGAGAGAACACACACATGCACACACCACACAAGCCTGTGAGATGTACAAACCCATGAAGCTTTGATTAATCAACAGCTACCTATTGTCAAGTTTGGCCCGCTTGTTGGGAGTTTGTCTGTGTCAAACAGATAATAGTGCAGGTGACAGACAGTCTCCACCTCCTAATTAGGTATTATCACATCCCCCAGACTCTGCTTTCTCATCCTCACCAGTTACAGTCTCCCTCTTTTCTAACAAGGCTAAAAAGAAGATGTCTGTTCACATAATGATGTCTCATCTTTTAGTGAAAAAAGCCACTTCATCTACATTCAAATTTAAACATGGACCACTCAGTTAGGCTATTTAAGCTGACCTGCAGTCAAAACCCACAACAAAAAAATGATAACTCACTGATGGTGGAGTAAGAGGAATAAATACCTGCTCTCATTCAAAGTTTAGCTTAGGAAACTGGTTCCACATTTATCTAATCTAACCATTTTAATGGCACTTTTGAATGAGTGAACAGAGATTATCGGGACCTAATGTGTGCTGTGGGCCAAAGGTTGAATATGCAGTTGGTGTAATTGTGACTGTACTTACAGGAAGAGGACCAAGGTCCCCAGGCTCCATTGAGTTCTTATTCCTCATATGGACTGGGTATTTCAACCTGGGATCCTCCTGGTTGTCAAAAGACAGAGGGAGGGAAGGAAGAGAGACAGTGATGCATATGAATTATTTCAGAAATATATTTTTTTTAAATCATAAAAACATCATTTTACTTTTGTTCTGGATTTAATGAAAAAAACAGCAGCTTTTCAATATAACAACTCCCAAAAAGTCCACTTGAATCCAGTCCAGCTGAATCCTAATAAGGACTGACGTAAATGTGAAATGAACTTAAACCAGCAGATGTCACCAAAAGATCCGGGAAGATCCACTAACAACTGCCCTAGATAACTTAAACTGTCGAATAACGCTCATAATCACATTCAGAAAAAATAAATATTAACCACTTATCAATTATGTAGCTTCATATGCTCACACTTTAAGGGTCCTCACAAGTTTCCAGGAAAGAAGAATGTAAAATGGTAGGGGGGGGGGGGGTGTGATTTCAATTTAGTTGTTATGTTTCTACACAGCTGTTGATTTTCAGAGGAAGTGTAAACCAAAGTAAATGCTCTTTCATTATTAATTTATTACTGGAAACTTTAAATCCTCATATATGCTGCACTAAGGTTATGCAAGCAATTCACTGGAACTGAAAATGGTCCATTATTTTCCCTACAACTATTCCCTATTGATATAGCTCTTTCCTGGAAACTTACTGGAAATTATTAGGCAATTCCAGACCTGTAAAATAAAGCTTTACCCTTCATTCATATTTCATGAATCATCGTTTTAGCGTAAAGTGCAATTCAGCCTGGTTAGCTTACCCAGGTGGTGATTCTGCTGTTGTGGTCGATGAAGAAAGGCCGTCCATTGGGGGCTATCCTCATCTCCCAGCCTGGTGGCAGGAAGCTCTGCTGTGTCTTGTGCTGTGACTTGGGGGAGCTGTAGGGGGACGGCTGGGGAGACTGCGGGTTGGAGAACGTGTCCTTTACTGCCCTCCTCACCTGGATGTTGTTGGCTCCCTGGAACCAAATGTAAAAAAAAATAAATAAATAAATAAAAATGTAAAAACTGAATACAATACTATCACTCCTGTTGGGCTCAAAGGAGAGGATGAAAGTTGTAACCGAACATGGATGACTGACGGCATGAAACAAATCATCACTGATCCTTTGAAACACAGCGGACAATAACAGGATGGAAACCAGTCTTCAAAGAGTTGCCTTGGTAGAAAACTGAACAAGATTAGAAAAGGTCTAGGATCTAGGAAAAACCATCAACATCATCAACACAATATTGTATCTGAGAAAGCCATGGGTAAACTCTTTTGATTCCCATGTAAAGAAAGAGGGAAGGAAGCTAATCAATTTCCACATGGCATGCTCCATCGACATGTCAAGTTGCCCATCGAAATGTCAACAGAAAATGCATCGAGGCTTGAAGTTCTACAGATGTCAGCTTTTACAGATTCCCTGCATATTGCATCTGAGTCTTAATGGTACAATAACAACTTTTATGTAGACATTCATGATGATGTAAGTCCAAGAAAAACTGCTAACTGTTTACTGAAAAACTATAACCTTGGTCAAGGCTAAAAGAAAAACGAATTACAACATAATACCACTGTTCCATGAGCCATTTATCTACAAACCTACAATTACTGGCATGTTAAAAGCTTAAACAGACTAAATTTGCTCAGACAAATGAGGGTTCCAGCACCGCATTATTCTTTTAGCTGCAATTATCACTGACTGATCTGATTTTTAACGAAAGAAAAAGACTGAATTAATACACAGACGCCACCTCCTCTGGAAGTTGTAATTACAACATTTTGTAGTGAGTGTATCACTTCCTTCTACTTCTACAATGCCTTGTTAACGGACTTGTTAACGGACGCACACACACACACACACACACACACACACACACACACACACACACCCTTAATTAAACCTCCTTCAGGTCCGTTCCCTTGGTAATAGCACAGGGTCTTCACCACAGAGTAAAGCCATTAAATGCAGGAGGAGGTCAAAAAGAGGCAGAACGAGATATACTGTGTTGATCCTAATTAGCCAAGTTTGCGTGGTGTATTTATAGCTAGATTTCATAATTTAAAGTTTAAGTCCAAATGGATTTTGCGTTGATGATTAATGTCTAAATAGATGAAAATGACTGAATCAAAAGTTTCACAAGTTTTCTAAATAGTCAGACCATCTGCTGCTTTAAGCTGCAATCGCGTTCACACACATAAAAACAACATTCCCGAAACGCTCATGCATAAAAAACACACACAGCTAAGATGACAGTAAACAATCTGACAGATGTAACAAAATCCAACTCAAAAACATTTTTTAGGACGGTCATAATTAGTTATTTGTATATAATGTATGTCAAAATGAAAAGGTGAAATGTTAAAGTTATTACCTGTGGAGTCATGTGGCACATTAACCGCCTGTGCTGTCTGATTATTAAACCTCCTGACCAATGATTAAGAAACTGGCTTCATGAAATGCATACAGGGCAGACGATATGTCATGAGAAATATGACCATACAGTGGAGAGCTTAATGATTATTCACATTTAGGCTATTTAGGATCATTGAGGATTTGGGGTACTTTAACAATGTTCCATTCTTTTTGTTTTTAAGTTGAATATTTAATCTGTCCACTACAAGGCTAAGTCATACACTTCAAATGTACAGCAGCTGCTTCTCAGTATACCCCCTCTCCAGATGGCTGCTTGCTCCATGGCTTACTTTCATTAAGAAAACTGATGGCTTGAAGAATTTTACAGTAGAACATCTGCACGTACAGGACTTATGGTGCGTGAAGTTTTTGAGGTAGCCTTAACACTAGAACTTCCAGGGTTCGTTGTATACCTATAACCGCCACAGCCGGTAAAACTTACCCGCTATTAAAATGCATTGATTTTGTGATTATTTGTGCTACATGTTGCTCCAACACACTTTGGAAAACATTCAGCACCTTGACTGCATTTCCCATACACACCATCCCTTCCATTATGCCTTTACCATGCAAGGGCAAGGCCATGCGCGCCGCTGTTGTAGCCTAGATGTTATAGCCTAGTTATATTCTAAACACAGCTTGAATTTAAATGCAGCATTCAATTTAGAAAAATAACTGACTATTGTAGCCTAGTGTTTTATAGGCGGTAATAATAATAATAATAATAGACTAATGAAGTAGGCTATACAGTTCTGCTTGTTTCAGTTCCAAATTTCAAAGTAGATTTTACCCAACAGAAAACTGTATAATGATCACAAGTGCTGGAAAACTTTAGCCTCCACAGGTCAAAAAGCACATGAGGGAGCCGTACGCTCTCTTGAAGGGACCGCAAACCACACCTCTATCACAGGGAAAAATTAGGCTACTGCAGCATTAGTTTTGATGATCATTTAGCCTACCCAAAAGCTAAAGGCCCTAAGCACTGCTTTTATGCAACTCTTATACATGTTTACTTCATGCAAGTGGGTCGCTGTCAGATAATGATCCGTCAGATGCAGAATCAACCCAGGACACGTCGCTCAGCCCCCACCGTCAGAGTCTCCTTCACTCACGGCGCTGAGCAGGTCTAATTCCTGTAGTAGAAAAGGCGTTGCCAATAGCAACATAGAATATTTATTTAAACACTTAAAATGCATAGCGTGAAAATGACTGTATTCTCTAGGGGTAAATTTTACTAGGGAAAAAGACTGGGGGACTTGAATTTTATATGGAAACAAAGTTACCTACAATCGAAAAACAGCTGCGGGTAAATTTGACCCGTTAGCAGTTCTAGTGTTAAATGCTTACATATTCCTTCATAAAAGTTGGTGTGAACATATATATGCACAGCCTCTGTTTTTTTTTTGTTGTTGTTGTTGTTGTTGAAGAATCAGACACTGCATCGTCTACTGTCTGATATCCCAGCCATTGTAAGTGTTGAGAGTGAAAGTGTATGTGTCAATGGATTAAAAAAAACACATTGTGTAGCCACTATGGAGACAATAAAAGATGAAAAAAAAACTTAAATCCTTCAAAAAGTAATCACAAAGGTTGCCATTCAAATGCTACCCATGAGATGTAACGGTAGCATTTTAATATGCTTTTATAGTTGCCTTTGTGTTAGTAAAATGGCCTCTGGATTTAATAATACTTAATTTCCAAGATCAATATCATTGATTTTGACATCTCCAGGTTTGCTTTGGCAAATTACAACAATCATTTGTGATTCATTCAAATAATTTATTCATCTTGCAGTAACTTAACATCTACCTTCTTGGATTTACAGTGCCAGCTTCATTCTGTTATTGCTTTTAAAACACGCAGTGCTGCAGAATGAAATGCTGAATGTACCAAGAGTGCATATAGTTCACAAATTCACCACTGTGGAAAAAACAAAGCCGGAGTAAAGCTCCGGACAATTTGGTGTGACTAATCACAGAGCTGTTTTGGCGCTCGGTCATCAGCTCAGTCTTGGGTGAAGATGGAGGAAAAAATTAATTAATAAATAAGAGCAATGTGAAAAAAGAAAATCATTCTCAATAAAAGAGATGAAAAGAAGAGATGAAAAAAGACTGATGACTGATTTCCATAGTGCTGGCAAGGGTGAAAAGAGAGAAAAACAGTTAACCTAGAAGAAGGACAGATAACGTTAGAATGGTGTAATAAAGAAGAAAATTGAAGACTGGCTGGCTGATGTAGATGTGTGAGGATCATGATTTGTTCGTCTTCATCAAGGGATGAAAATGGGGATACAATGAAGACCTCCATGACAAGAAAGCGTGGAAGAGTGGAGAGAAGACGAGACAGAAATAAGTAGTCCTTAAGGAGTGAACAGAGGAAAAGGATATAGGTGTGGCGGAGCGGGAACGGTACAGGTGGCTAATTCTCACCTCCAAGGGTGTGGAAAGGGTGACGGTAGGGGAGCTGAGGCTACGAGGTCGTCGGACTTGGGGCTCATGGAGGTGGTTGTTGGAAGCATTGGAGGAGGAGGAGGGGGTAGGTGCAGGTGCCAGGGCCGAGGCGCCTCCTGTTGCTGCTGAGGTGCTGGCTCCGTCTTCAGTCAGCTGTCAGTGAAAATAGCACTTTTGAGATTAAGTGTGGTTGAAATAAGTGTTTGCTGTGCGAAACCAAAAAAAGAGAAATACTTGTTCTCATCATAAGCCATGCTGTCACAGATGCTTGTCTGCCACCTAAAATGTCAAAAGCATGGTTCCTAAAGGCCCAAGAAGATCATCATTTATGTCCATTAAAACATAATTATTAATGATTAAGACTATGCAGCCAACTAGAAAACAGGGACAAAGGCTTGGGGTCAGTAAAATAATATACTGGAAAAATGAAAATGAGTGTTACTCATAACCCTAACCCAAATGGCTGCTACAATGGGTAAACCCACATTTAAAATAGGCCATAACTATGTACCAAAGAGAAAGCAATGACATGAAGTTTAGTTATTGAAATCATTTGGCAGTGTCCTCTCCTTTTGAGTACTAAGAAAAACAGATGAGAATGAGAGAAAAGAAGAAAGTGACGAAAGACAAAAGACGGACACGTATAATATATAAACGGCTGTGTTCTGATAAAAGCAGAAATGAAAATGGTGGATTTCAAAGAGAAGAGACATGAGCGTTAAAGATACACCCAGTCCCATGTAGCGGTCTCTCTCTGAGCTCAGACTATGTGGAGCTGCCTCATTTGCAGACAGAAAAGACAGGGAGAAGACAAGTGGAAAAACTGGGTAGAAATGGGAAAAGGGAGGGAAAAGTGGTGGTTGCAGTTCCATGAGAGGGTTTAGAAAAGTGTGACCAATACAGAGTTGCACTTCATCCAGAGTACAAAACAAAATGCTAGACAAGAGAAGGAAGACATACAATAAATGTTGGACAGAAGAGGAAACCGGACAGAGAGAAAGACAGAAAAAGAGACTTTGTGGTTGCAAAGCTGTGTCTCTTTCCATCATTCTTTATGGCTACACAGAGGAGAAACACAGCGGCAATAGAGGAAGAGGTCCGACACACAGGCCTAGGCCCTGACAGGGGCCGAGGTAAGGTCCAGTCCCATGCATAGAGTCTGCCAGCCAGCCTTCAGACCTGCTGTACCTGCACAATTGGCCTAGTCCAAGTAGTGGTGCGGCTGTTATGGTTGACGTAATAAGTTCTTCCCTTGCCGTCCTTCCTCTCCTCCCATCCAGGGGGCAGGCCAGGGGTGGTCAAGGCGTAAGCAGTCGATGTGGGAGACTGGCCAAGTGTAGAGAGAGAGCAAAGCAAAAACAACTCATCAGTACATGCTGACATACGGAGGGACATGTGGGGGGGAATCTTTTAATAATTTTAAATGATTCTGCACGGAGTCAGGGCACACGTTAGGGTAAGTGGATGAATTCTGCTGTTTTGAATAAAAGGCACATTTAGAGTTATTCCAACATACCACAAGCCTTTTCTTTGTCAACATCTATCAAGAAGAACACAAAAATTTTAAAATCGGTTCCCATCTCAGCTGCACAGCACAGTGACAGAAACAGTTTAGGAACAACATACGACAAAAGAACTCTAATGGGAAAGTAGGTGACTGCATTTGACCTTTGACCTTCACACACATAACACAATGAAACACAGAACAGGACAAACATCGCATGCGGAAAAGTAGTGTATCATTACTACTTTGCTGAGTGAACTATTAACCATTTGTGGCATAAAGATCACTGAAATAGCCAACCAAACAATCACATTAACTGTAGGGATGTTTTAGAAAAGACTGTTAACATCCTCGAACATAGGACGCCAGACATGTCCTGAGGTGATCCTAAGGATCAAAGTCGCCTTCTCTAGTTAAACTTTTATTCACGTGATATCAATAACTTAAGCTTATAAACTTGATATATTTGAACCAGGACCTCCAGTATTTGGATCAAGTACCTTGTGAAAAATAAGGTGTGTAAAATTAAGTCGTCCACAGCTCTTATATTAATGTGCCAGATTAATAGTTTATCAACATTCAAGTAAATCAAAACAGCAGGTCAGATATCCAATATTAAAAGACACTGATCAAGGCCAAAAAATATCTGCCTGGCCTGGTATCACCAAATGGCGCATGAGTAACACGGCAATGTCTTAAGTTATTTCACATGCCGACTTGCCACAATGCCCTTTAGTGCGTGTTAGAGTGTTATTTTAGGCACGAATGTCATAGAAAAAACATGTCAGGTGACGTAGCAAAAAAGAGCGACAAAGTCCATGTAATGACGAGGTTGGGGTGGACGGATGGGTCAACAAACGCATGACTTCCACCCAGGAGACCGCTGTTCATGTCCCCAATGGAACCAAAGTCAACGCTGACTTATTACATAACATAAGTTACAACTATTAAAATTACTCACGTACATAACTTAACTGATGTAACTAATATACTTACCTACCAGCCATGGATGGCTTCGAGAACATTGTATAAATGAAAGTCCTCATGTGGCTTTCTACCCAGTGTAGGCTTTTACCAAAGAGATTCACAAAACTAGCGGGAAGACAAAATTCCTATGTGGTGTCTGGGAACTAATATATGGTTTAAACTGTATATAAACTGAGATATTACCATAGGCTCCTCACCACCTGAGACAGTTTGAGCTCTGGTTCTTCTGGTCTGGGAACCCCGCTGGTGATAGACAACAGGGGAAGACGATCTTTAGTTCATAATATATGTTATGTTTTCATTGCCAGGGTAGAAGTAAAGGGGCAAGGGAGGGCATTTGTACAGTTGTGCAGGTTGATTGAGGACAAACTGTACGGACAAAGGGGGGAATTAATTCTCAACAGACGCGAGCAGTGACAGAAAGGGAGGTGATTCTTGTGAATATAGGGGAAAAAAGTGAATTCAAGCATACGAGCTGTGAGTTGACAAGCAGCAGGAAGGAGCACATTTAATTTGGAATCTAACTGAAGTTGTGATTGGTTGACGTGATTACACAAAATGTAGGTTAAGAAAACGTTTAGCAGTGGGCTGTTGAGTCAAGTAAATCAACAGACAAAGAAACACTCTGAGCTGCAGAAGTTATCAGGCTTGCATCCCATGTTGGAGGGAAGACACAGAATCTTTTCCTTGAATTGTTCATTTAATCCCAGCATCTTAAATCTCAGCCCAAACAGAAAATCATGTTAAAGCTACAGTAACACCAGTCAGAGAAAACAGTTCTGTGTCCTGAAATTGTTAGAGCAGGAGAAGTGAATCACTGTGCTGAAGCTCAAAGAAAGTTCACAAAATGAGTTTGAATCAGACATGAACTGGAAGAACATGATCAAATGCAGAAAAAGAAAAAAACAGAAATTGTAGTTTCATCCAAGCAATCCAAAAAACATGCCACAAGTAAGATGACAATATCAGTGCAGTTCAGCTGGCAGTGCCTTGCAAGGATGTGGACTGGATGTTGTTCTGCTCATTCTAAACAATATAACCTGAAAGATAGTCAGCTGCCTGATTTGAACAGTTGCATCACTACCCCTATAACAGGAAAGAACCTTATAATGAAAGTAAACAATGATGTCAATGGCTATTTGGAAAGTCAAAACCATTACAAAAGCAGATATTTATGCGTTTCATTAACACATACACTCAGTGCTGTATTTGGCCATTTTGATGTCATCCCACAACCTCCTATTAAAGGATGTGTGATGATATTCTACATTTTTATTATTGTCAACAAATTCCATTAAAAGACCAAAACCAACAATTAATTGATTCTACTAACAGAACTTTCTGTGTGACAAAAGCCTGATATACTGTAGCTTAGGCCGTAGGCCTTCATCGTTTCCCAAAAACTATTAAAAACAAATCAATGAGCCACACTGTTACACTGGCTGACATGTCCAATCATTACCATGTTTGATTAACAACTACAGTGCTCCGCTGTTTTAGGAAATTAATGGGCCTTTTCTTTTTAAAAATGTCATGTTCAGATAGAGTACCATCAAGGGGGTAGTGAAGTCGAGAAAGTACTGAGTGATTAGAGAGGACTAACAAATTGTTTGTTGTGGTTCTTTTATGGGATTTGATGACAATAAGTAAAAGTAGAGAATAGTGCTAAATTCTGATCTCAAGTGAAGGCTACCTTTATCCAAAAGGCAATGTCTGCATTGGTCAGTACAAACAGCACCCATCCACCTCCATAGATATTTAATATCATTAAGAATTGTGTGACTCTAATTAACCTTCCCTAGGTCCTCGCAGTAACTCAGTGATAGGAAACTGCTCAAACATATGGTTTCCTCTGATGTCTTCTAAATGAGCCTACTGTTTTCCTCTCATTAGAGACTTGTCATTCAGGGGAAAGGCTGACATCAGCACCTGTACTTTTCCTTGGCTTGACAAAGCCAAGCTCAGTGCTGTGACTCAGCTATGTGACAAACATCTGACTCAGATCTTGTGACCAGTTTGTTGAGCCGAATCTCCACTGATGCTGTGACTCAGGACTCTCTGGGGAATGTTTGATCTGATGCGGCGCTGTCCTTAATCTTATTTGCCAATGGTCTCTACTGGAATGGTCATTCTGCTGGCACACAGATGTAAAGCCAACCTGTTCTCCAATACATCAAACACAGCTGCAAGTGAATCACAAGTACAAAGTAGCAGTGGGAGAGGAAGGGAGATAAAGAGGTGTGGTAATCCTACAGAGACATGAAGACAGAAGCGAACGGTAAAATTGAATAAGCATAGAGAGCAGGAAGGAGAAGTGAGGAGGAAGCGACACCTGCCTAGCAAAACAAGTGGAAATTTCAAATGCAAGGAGGAGCAAAGAAGGTGATTTGATGTGTGGTACACCCACAGCACTGAGACATGCCAACAAAGAGGAGGTAAATGACACAAAAATGCCTGCCTGCTAACAGCATTCTGAGAACAAAGAAGAGGACGTTCACTATGCTGTAAGTAACGTAACAAGGAAAGGGAGGAAGTCAAAGAAGAAAGAGAGCAGGATGGAGGAAAATGTGGGCGTTCAGAAATATGTACCATAAGAGGGGGAGCCTGGGCCTGATCACTGACACCATCCGTCATACTTGAGGATCGAAGTCTGTTTGACAGCTGGCCCTGTTAAATAAAAGTAAAAGAAAAAACTTTATTGCTAGCATCGACTGTCACTCTAATGTCTGACACAAAAAGACCCGCCTGGAGAGCAATTTGACTGCCTACATTTACCCATTGATTAATTAAAAGTGGAGTGAGTCGGGTTTTGACCACTGAAAGTTGCAGTGTTCGGGTCTCACCAGAGCAGAGCTGGGCCCCGGCACTTCGCCGTTGGTATCGGCAGTGAGTGGCAGCCTCAGATTTAAATCTTCAGAGAACTCCTGGGTGACGGGAGTCGGCAGGTGTTGTGGTGTCAAGATGGAGGAGGGGCCAGGCAGAGACTGGGTCATGCTGTCGTTAGGCTCCTCTTCTGTGATGAGCTCCCAGGACTACATGCGAAACAAGGAGACATGGCCGTGAAACAATCAAAACACTTTAGTGACCTTATCAGTTTAGTCAGCTGTGGCTCCGCATGTGTAAGCTGTATATATATGCATCTCACATTGTCCAGGTCCCTGGGCTCAAGGTGCTCGTTCTCTAGGTCTTCACTGATGTGCCGTCTCGAACGGAAAACACGGTGCGCTTCCTGATTGATCTGCCGCTGTTGATTATCACTCTCCGTCTCTGAAATCACATCCCTGAAGGAGAAGAAGTGATTTCATTCAAAAGACAGAGTTAGTAAGTCACAAAATGAATAGATAAGGTAGTACTACAGTAAAATTCTTGGTTGAAAAACTATTACTTTAGCCAATTTTTGCCTTAGTCTACCACTCATCATTTTACATTTTTGTGTCAAGTAACTGTTCCACAATAGGCTTATTCACTTTCATGCCAAGACTTAGCCAAGACTGATACAACACTCATATCGGTCTGCTAAATATGAGGCTAGTGCCAGAGGGAGATTAGCTTAGCATTGTGCTGAACTTTGACAAAAGATTTTCTCATTTATCTCAATAATATTATCTATCTATCTCAAATATATTTTAAAACTGAAAACACGAGGAGAGAAATAGGGCGTACATGTTGGAGGGCCGTTTCCACTGTGTGGAGCGGTTGTTGTGGTTGACATAGTAAGTGCGTCCCAGGTTGTCCACCTTCTCCTCCCAGCCTGGGGGCAATGGGGGCTGAAGCTGCTGTGGCCGCTGGGAGCCTGAGTCTGCAGACTCATCCCATCCCTGAAAGAGAAAGGTCTGATTTTTTGACATAAGGTAGTACGAGTACTGCTAGCTCAGGTTAAAGACATGCACAAACTTCAGAAAACTGGTCCACTTTAAGAGGGGATTCCCAGACAATGCAGAGACAGTTTCTACCATAACAATTCCTTTAACTATATAAATACTGTACATATCCACACTCATTTATATTTTTCTTTATTTTATATGTTTACTCTGATATTTATATACTTCTGTATATACCACCATCTTATTTATATTCCTTTTGCCTTTGAGCAACTGTGACACAGAATTTCCCCTCGGGGATCAATTAAGTATTTCTGATTCATGCCTGAAAATACATTAAAGATGTTGGATTCACTAGTGGTTGGTTAGAACTTCTTTTCAGAGTGCTGTGTTGTGGTTTGAAAGGTTTTTGTTAACATTTACTGGTGTTTATTTTTGTCTGTCAAGCTGCAAGCTGGGTGGGATATCTTCAACTACAGGATGCAAGACTGAGTTGATGTGCATCAATATCACTACTGAATATGAAATCTCTGTCGTTTTAAACCTGCTCATGGGTTCATTTAAGAAAATGTAAATCTGTGTACTTTTGTGTTGGCAGAGAAGTAACTACGGAAAAAAATCATCTGGTGTAATACATTTAATATTGAGGTCAGTGTCAAAAAAAGAGAATCTAGAGTGTGAAAATTAGGGATATTTCACAGTAAAAGCATGCAGTAAAGGCAGGTTGGCAGAATGGAATTGAAGTTTTTTGTGTTTCAGCTGTTAAATGTCACCTTATCTGTGTCACCTTCGCTGTCTGAAAATGTATAGCACCGCTGTAGCACACCACAAGAAATTCACAATTACATACACATGCAAGAACACTAGTAAAGTAAAAGAGGAGAAGCTCCTATTTCTCCAACTAACAGGCAGTATCGTAAATGGTTTTTCCATACCCTGACCGAGAAAATACTTTCACCAGATTCTGGCAGGAAGAAGCTGCCCAAATTCTTAGAAAAAATAATAAAAAGAAGAGCCATCCTTTCTCTTCTCACTCTTAGCAAAAAAACACTCTCATATTTCTATTGGTGGGAAACTCACTTTCATCTTTAAGCTTAAAAGTGTGGTTTCTTTGTGTCAAAGGAAGGAAGGAAGGAATAAAACTAGAAACTGGTTTGGCTTCAGGTTATTATGAACCAGACAGTTAAAAAGGAGGCCATACGTAATGCTAAGTCGGCAGTTTAAACAAACTCACTAAACAATAGTGGCCAAGACCTTACCTCAGCCTCTTCCCTCATCTCTCCAGCCTCCTCCTCTTGTCCTCCTTGTTTGGGCAGATAGGCCATCTTCAGACGCAGGTAACCCTTCACCCTGGACTTGTGACTAGAAGGATAACATCAGCAAAAATGGACCCACTTGAAAACAACCAGGAGGCCTGCACCCTCAGAGCCCCTAGTAGGCTAAAGCTTAGAAATGCATGGGAGTTTCCAAACTGCCCACTGGCACCAGATGGTCTTTCACCTTCAGTGTTTAACTGGCCATCACATGAGCTTACTGCTTTCTGGAGTTATGACACCCGTCTACAAACCATGATTAAAGTCACTGAGAGTTTAATAATCTGTCAGTGTCTATTCCACTTGCTAGTGGGGGCAAACCAGACACAATTTAACTTAGTGTTAAGTGTTATCCAAAATCTCATCCAGTTGAAACTGACCTTCTGGGCCGCAAGAGGAAGTCTTTAAATGTGTAGGGACGCTCCATGGCAGGGTCCTCTGTCTGCAAATTCAGAGGAGGCATTTGTTGACAGTAATCAATTGGACACAAGCAAATACACGTTAGAGAGTATCAAAATATTAGAGTCATTGGTTTACACCATGGCTGGAACCCTCTATGCACAGCCATGCCAGGATCATTATGCAACAGTGAGCGTCTCCTGTTACATATCGAACAGCAAAAAGGTCTTTCGTAATTCACAGCAACCTCCCACTACTCTCTGACTGAGCCAAACCAGTCCACACTGGCTGTTCACCACATGATCCTCAGTAACATACCACTGAATCTCCATGTCAAAGTACAATCTTGAATGCAAGTTTTGTAAATAATAATAATTAATCATGTGATGAAGCTGCTGGGATCAAACTGTACTTAACATCTTAGACATTAAGAGTTTATATCATTTTTTGTAAATAATGCATAATAATGCTAAATAACTGTTTGAATCTCAGGCTTCCACAAGTCAAATGTAGTTACCAGATTGCTTCAGACGAGTCAGAATGGCTGATTAATGAAAAAGGAAAAGAGGAGTGTCTAGGAGAAGCTAGTATAGAAAAACAAGGTGATGACTAAAGTAATGTCCAGTAACCATGAATAAGACCTTCATGTAGTCATGCATTAAACTAATGAATCAAATCAAAACACCAGCTTTCCAAGACCTGCAGTGGCTTATTCATGCTCAGCCAATTTGTTTAATGGCTACAATTTGATTTTCCATTATTAACTGCATCAAGACCAAGTGTTCTCTATCCTGTCCACTGACTTCATCTCCCAACATGACTCAGCTGTAGCTTTTATCTGCTGCTAATTCCCTGGACCTATGGGAGCCAAATAGGACATTAATAATTAGCCCCAACACATTTCACTGCGTGATATGCTTTTTGGATTCACATCTTAGACACAACTAGTCTGACAGCTCTCAACTGCTGCTTTAGATTAATTTGTAGCTATATTTGATTGACTTCTAGGTCCTGTTCTCTTACAACAAACCTAAACTGTAACTCCCAAGCAACACACACTGGTTCTGCATTTTATTGTTTTCAAACGCTGTTATCTCTAAGGAATCTAGTTTCTAAGCGAGTACATGTGAGTGTGTGTAAATTTGACAAGTGTAGCTTTTTCCATTGGTTCTGAGGGTACCCTGCCCTCAAGACAGTCACCTCTGTTTACATTCTAGACAACCCTCTTTCTATTTTTAACAAGGAGTGCTTGTGTTTAATCACAAAAACATACTACTTGTGTGGCTAGCACTTTCTCACACAAACACACTCTTTGCCTGACCTTCACAGAGGTTAATCAGGCAGAGCAAAATTGAAGATAAGAAACAGCTGAGTTTTCAAAACAGTGTTGTAACAGTCAGTTTGGCAACACACACACACACACACACACACACACACACAAATTACTCACCGGCAAGTGACTGAGAGGAACATCAACTTGTCCCAGGAAATCATCTCTGGTCTAGGAAAGAAACCAAGAAGGTCACCTTCAGCAGCTTAATTTTAGTACTAACAGCTTTTTGAGTGTGAGGGAACACTGAAATTTCCAGCAGGGGAAGAAAGGGGGAAAAAAACACAATGTTGAGGTGAATTACCTAATGCACCAGAAGGTTCAGCAGCATTTTGTGCTTGTTTGTCATAGACAGAGTGAAAGAGACAAAAGACTTTCATTTCAGACAGTCCCATCCAGAAATAACCTACCGCCTTTTTATGAACACATGTAGTGAATCTGAAAAATCTCATATGGCTGCAAAACAGTAGGGTGCAATTATGTTGACAGAATATCTATTACTATGTTGCTGAAGTTATCCTATAATATTTGCTCTAGTTTGTTGTGGCTTATTGGGCAACAATGCTTTTATCTTCTCAGCTAATCAGCACAGATTTCCACAAGTGTCCATGCAGAAGGCTCAGTCTAGGGTTTTATTTATGGACGGGCCTTTTGTATAATTTAATAGGAGAAGGACCCGTTAACCCAGCAAGGAAAAATAACATCCACTGCCACCAGATTAAAGCCAAGTCAGCTAGACAGAGGGAGAGAAGGATAGAGGTGACAACAGGGGAGAGCCAGGGAAGGTTTGTGTTTCAGATTTAAGAGGCCCGCAGATTTGTCCATCCTTTTTTCGTAATTAATGCAGACTGAGAGGAAAAGGGGAAGACTGTACGGTTGATCGGGCTGCACAGCAGCAGCCCCCTGAGTAGTGATTACCTGTGTCAGATGGAAAAGGCCATTCTTGGAAGAAGCCTGTGTGTGGGACACAACTGATTTAGACAACAGGCATCAACTAACAATTATGTTTATTTGAAGAGTTGGAACAAAAAAAAAGCAATATTCTTCCGTTAGTCCTGTGTTTCTCATTTTTGAGTATTGATCCACCGCTGGGTTGTGGGAGTCTTAATGGGATGCCAAGAGGTCAACAATAAAAACATTAACCAACCGTTGTAATGCGAAGACTACCTCGCAATAAAAGAACAACCTGGCAGTCAGCTGTGCTGCACACAAGATTGTGTATCCATTCTTCAAGCTTTAATGTACAAAAGCTGAAAATACATTTTCCACATTGTGGTATCTGTAAAGTTGTCTTCACTGCTGCACAAAAGTAGTGAAGTCATAAAAATTCAGTGTAGTTATGGAAACTATTTCCAATTGAACTTTAAGTGGGGGAACCCTGTAAATCAACTTGATCTGACATCTGATGTTTGTGATCCTTGTTGAAGAAAAAGTGAAGAAAAGGTGTGTGTGTGTGAAATTAAAAGGCTTAAAATCACTTCTTTAATCCTTATTGGTTCCTCAAATCTCATAACGCTAACCCAAACCTGCACCGGTTACTCATTTCATACAACTACGCTGGCCAAGTGCTGGTTTTTCACACTAAAATGAGGTCATGGTCTACAGCAATCGCGTTGGTTTAGTTTGACCATCAGAGGGAACAAAGTAAAAACAGTGTTGCTCGCAGTGAGTTCCCACCACAGTTAACAGACCTGGAATTCAATGGTGAAAGGTTACAAATGAGTCACATAAAAACGCTGAGTTATTACCGCACAGGCACGTAAACAAACACCTTTGAGAACACACACACACACACACACACACACACACACACACACACACACCTATACTCAAACACACTTCTAAACAATTTCTTCTTGGAAAAGCCATCAGTATCGGCTTTCATTTCATTTTGTTTTACTGCCTGATTAACTCCCAGGTAATTCAAAACAGTGAATCATAAGCTTTATCTGAGCTAGGAGAGAGCAACAAAAGCAACCTGGACCACAGCATGAGTAAGACAGCATCATATTACACTCTTTCCCATGTGTTGATCTGTAACCCACGATGTGAATTTATGAAACATTTAATGTCAATAAGTTAATTTGTTCTGTAAAAGGGCTTTAAAAGTAAAGTTTAGAATTAATGTCGCAAAGCCAGCCAAGACTTTCAGCACGTGAGTCACTACGAGCATTTAATCTTCACCCCCAAAATCTCATTTGCTACCATGCTTGAGCCTTTAACAAAATAGTGGCACTGTAGCTTAATGGCAACAGCAGTATCCCATGGGACACATGTACTCCTTTGACACACGGCTGTTTTTTCTGCCCCTAACAATAACAAGCCTTTTAAGCTGTGGGTATGTGAATGTACGGGGATATAATTGCAGAGTCATCAAAGGGTCACAGTTGAGCCTGCAGCTGCCTCACAGGGCCAGGTTACACTCAGAGAGGGAGGGTGCCACTAATGACCAAGAGAAGGACGAGGGACAAAGATCAGTTCACCCAAATCACAAAACACTTAACTTCTTACAATACTAACTGTATGCAGATAGTTTTGTTCAGTACAGTTCAGTCATGTTAGTATCCCAAATGGGAAACCTGACATGCAGTCAGTGGCACAAGATAAAAAGAAAAGTAAGTACCAAAGGTTTTTCTGTACACAATATATAGAACACAACCAAACATTTTGGTATTATATCTGTCTCAGATTGCTGCCACAACCCCAATATAATGGAGGTTCATTTGGGGTGCTCACAGGATTGAATTCTTTTTTTAATTAAACAGTGACATTTCTTTCCCAACACAATGTCCAAGTTACTCTCTGATAATCCACAGAACCCATTACCAACAGATGTCATAGACATTGTTTGCTGTTGAAATGTTATTTTTCAATGCCTTGAGCACCACACGTGAAATTCCATTCATTCATACATATTGGACCTAGGGGAAAACGATTTTGAAAAAATATCTAATAGCGATTAATTTGACTGATGATTCTAGGGGGAATGATCATTTTTACATCACTATTCTCATTTTCACTGAAAAATATTATATTGATTTAGGGTGTGAATATTACAGAGATCCATCCCAAGCAAAGATGTTTTCTAAAGTCTCTAGAATATGACGTGTAGGCCAGGACATCTCTGCAGCACACAATTTAAAATGGTATTTTGACACACATTACTTTTAACAAATATTATGCCTCCAGCAATTTGAAAATTGCAGTAGGCCATATAAAAACGCAATGAGACAATTTGCGTTGTGTGTGAAACCGGCATAAGACACTAAGATTAGTAGTAGCTAACTGTAACTGTTGTACTGCACTGCCTTGAAGCTACATGAAGAAGTAGAGCAACCTGGAATGAGTCCAGGCTGGCACTGAAGTGTGAAAAGGTTGTCTCACCTACTCAACAGTCTCCTTGCTGACACAACTGAATTACAATGTGATCCAACTGAGAGATCAGAGCTGACAGAGAAAAGCCCTTCACAACAATAGCAAAATGAATCCCTCTCACATGCTACCGGACCAAAATAAAAAGAGAGAGCCCCCATCTATCCACAATCCTGTCTCAGGTAAATATAGCAAACCCACTGGCCTGCATGAGCGCTTTGTGAATGGCAACTGGGGGGTACGGTGGCATAGCTGTCTGCACATAGTCTAGCTGGCACACACACAAAGACACACACACACACACACACACACACTCATAGTATCCCATGCAGGGCTTTAAAACGGGGCACTCCAACTTCAGGCTACCAGTTGGGGGAAGACCTGTCATTATGGTCTAAATGAGGATTTCCTAGTTGCATGAGAAACCGGATGCCCTCGGGTAACACAGCCCCGCGTGTCTTAAAAAATGGAAAGGAGGTCGTGTGTAAAACGCATTCAAGTATGTGCTTTCAAAACTAAGATTGTAGATGTATTTGCCAATACTAGTCAACCAAACACACTGTAGTATCACACCATCTAATGACATAATGACAAAAACCAGAGATCTTACACCATCTTGGATTTATAACATTTGGGTTCAAGTTTAGTCATTTTTAGCATAGTGCAGATATCCTTTGTTATCTAGCCGTATTTATGTTATAAAAGCCTGTCAGAGCACCATCCTCTTGAAATATTACATAACAAGAAAATTTATCTCATCTCCTTAGTTTGGCAAATAATTAAATAATCGGGAGGGCTGGCAAGAAAATTACGAGAGTCAGATGATTAACAAGCTGGAAAAGCAGAAAAAAAAAGAAAAAAAAAAAAAAACTTCTATCTGACAACATTGAAAAAGGGGGAAACATGCACAACATCTAAGTTTGTGTTAAGAAACTAATGGGAGTAATCCTTACACAGTCAATGACAGCCCCATTATTTAAATATCTACTATATAGTACTGTTATTTAGAGCTTCAACTTGAAGCTTAAGTTTATTATCTGCATTTAAAATGGAAGAAAAATGGGGTACAGAACATAGTGCTAATGTCAAATCCAATATCTATTGCTTCCAAAGCTTGAGCTATACGTGACAGGAGAACACACAGCACCATCAAAAGACTTCAGGCTTCCAGGTAACTACAGCTACTGACAGCTTGTTAAACTTCTCGATTGTCATTGGGGCCATAACGACGTCTTAGTTCTTAATCACTCACGGAGCAGCTGCAGGGATACAGATCCATACCAGCCTAGGGCCAAAGAAGACATTCCACCTGGCCGCTCTCAAAATCAACAACTACGCTCGAAGCAGACTAAAGATAGAAACAGCCAAGCCAAGAGCACTGGCTACAGTTAAGGGTATTACCAAACTGAAGTGTCACATTTCTGTAAAACAGAAGGCAACAAGTGCATGGGGAGAAATTATCCTGTTTTCATTTCATGACTGAATTGGCCAGTGTGTTAACAATTTCAAATACCTGTGGTTGTGAAGTGAAAGAAAGCCAGTGTGTGTGATTTAGCTCAGCAACCATGACGGTGCTTTTCACTTCCCAGAATGTCACCACCCTCTTCCTGCACCATACGGATCTCTCCTCATCTGGGCTCGATTCAGTGAGTGAAACACTAGCAAATCCACAAATTACATGTGAAATATTTAAGGAATCCCACAAAGTTTGCATCATTTAGGTAGCATACTTTTCACCCTGAATTCTTATTTGTTAAGCTCTACTTAATGCCTCCACTTCTTCTGGCTACACTAGGCACAAGATATCATGTGTTCAACTAAATGTCATATGAGCGAGATGACCCATCCACTATTTGCTATAACTGTTTACAATTCATTCTCAAGTTAAGTTTGTCATCATTAAAACTAAAACCCTGAAAGTCTCATTGTCAAATGTCATTATAAAATACTTTTCCAACATCTCTTACTAAAAACATTTTATACACAGGCCAACAGTCGTACTAAGGTTTTCCTATAATCTTTACCTTGGGTTTATTTCGCATTGAATCATTGCCATGGCTCACATCCTGATCTCCACCTCCGCCTGGGGTAAAATATATCTTGAAATGAGGCTGCCTTCTGGAAGGATCCCCACTGATTTTGAAAGTACAACCATTAGATCTGTTTACTGCTTCCATTCTTTGCGTCTCCATGTCCGTTTGGTTCTCCTCTATAGCTTGACTATCTCCACCACTTTCCTGGTGTTGATTATCCACCAACAGCCTCTGATGAGATGAGCTTCTCCCCAGGTGAATTCTGGGGTAACGCACCATAGGGCTACCTCTTGAGCTGGCAAAGCCAACATCTGTGCATTCTTCCTGGGATGCAGCACCTTGTTGCCCGCCTTGGCTCTCCGGGTTCTGATTTTGCTGGAGCTGAAACACTAGTCTCTGTGTTCCGCCATTAACAACAGAGCACTGGTCGTTGCTTGGTTGCTGGACAGACCAGCTGGTACCACCATATGGGAGGATTCTGAAATGCTGGATGTCAGAACCGTTAGGATAGTTCCTCCGGATACAAATACCACCGACCCCGATACCAGGTTGGCCTCTGCTATACACAGTATGGCCATTGGAACCAATACTAAAGACCCTGCGTTTCGGCAGGTTGGGCTCTGTCAGGAAAGTTTGCGAATTTAAAGAATCTGGACTGTAGTACGGAGGAGGCGGCTGTCGGGGAACGTCTTCTCCAATCGGTGATTCAGTATAGGCAGGTGCAGGTCCTGGAGGACTATAACAGGGTGGCGGGACATCATCAGCATGACCACAGGAATCTCCATTACTTGATTCTTTGGTGCGCTGGAGGGATATGTGCATGGAGGAGCTCTTGGTGGGTCGCGGTTCAGCGTAGGCGGTGAGCTGGGGTATGAACATGGAGGAACTGCGCTTAAGCAAAGGCTCCGGCAGCGAACCAATAGCTCTTGATGGGACATGCTGCGCTACTTGCTCCTGAGAAGGCCTCAATACCGGAGGCGGCCGCATGCAGAGCGCCGTGACCACATCATCGTCTCCCTGCTGCTCCTCAGAGTCTCCTTCCAGTATCTCCGGGGCTGTGTTACTGCGGCCTGAGCCAAAGTACAAACGCAGACGTTGTGCCATTTTCACCTCCCGTCCCACAGCTCCCGTTCCCTCTGACTGCCTGTATGGTTCTCTCCTCTGGCTCCCTTCTCTGTCTCTTAGTGTCGCCCACTTCTCTTCTTTGGCTAGCTAGATGACTGATCCCCCCTTTTTTCCCCCCCTCTTCCACTCACTCTCACCCCCTCCCACCCCCCACCCTCTCCAAGTCTCTTCCACAACTTTCCTTCCCCACAGTACACTGTACTGAGGAAAGAAATCAGCACAAAAAAATAGACTGCCACTGCAAAAAACCTGACAACTTTACACTACGCACTCAAAGGCAGAGTGGAGGCTAAAGAGAGGAAGGGCGAGGGGGAAAAAAGGATCCCTGTATGCCAGACTCTTAGCACTACCAAGCACTAGCGACAGACAGCAGAAATAGCCTGAGTCTAGTGACGGCTAGCATTCCTGACATGATTGGATAAGAGCGGCCGGCAATCCTGGTTTCCGAGGTGACAGTGGGTTGCTTGTCAGTCATATGACTACAAATGGCCCCACCACCTTCTCTTACAACCCCATGCTGCCCTCAAGTGACAACAGGCCCCCAAACATATTCTACCACTGTCCATCCTTTCCTCCATTCTTATGATCCCTTTGTAATCCCCGCCTACTTCCCTGCCTCCATATCAACCAATAAATATCAATCTCTCATCAATGTCCTCACTCCCAGGTCCTTAATTTTGACGTTTCCCACCACTTCATCCCTTTACTTATCTTAAAATATCACCTGTAAATATGACCTCTAAACTTTCTCTTCATTAAAATACCATAACATCAGCCTTTCTGTGGTTACTGATCTGCCTGAGCATCCCACCTAGATCAGTTGTACACAAACGCATAAGACATCCATATCGATTTTCAAAAGGCAAGTGCAATGGTCGTAGTATTAATTCGCTTGCTAAATCATTCGACTAACTATTCGATGACAAGTTGAGCCCTGTTAATTCTTGTAGCTTGGAAACATAAAAAGTAAGCATAAAGAAGCTGTTGCTAAAAATGGACCAGAAAAAAAGTGCAGCAGCAGAGTATCTGACAGACTGCAGCTTTAATTAGACAAAAAGTACAGTCCTCTCTGGAGAAAGATATCCAAGTCTTCTTCAAACGGAATAGACTACGCCGTCTCCCATACGCAGCCAAACACTTAAGTGTCTGGTGGTTTTATAGGCCACTGTTTGCTTCCAAAAACCGCCTAAGATACAACTTAGCTGTCATACTGAAATTAGGCACACAAATTATGATGCTTAAGCACATACACACTATTTGGCTACAGCACAAGGTAAAACAGAGAGAGGCGTTTTCACAACATACTGTACATTCATGAGAGTATTCATTATTGGACAGCAAAGAGATTCACCAGTGAATCAGCATGTGTAAATGGGGGTTTTATGCTACTTTGACATGAGGCCTGAGTTAGTGGGTGAGCTGTCTGCCTCCTTGCACAGAACTTACAAAACCCCTATGATAATTTGGCCTTTTAGAAATGTATCCTCTTAAAAATAAATAAATAAATAAATAAATAAACCCTCAGTGAGTCACCTTATCGGTCTCAAAACGCAAGCTGCAACAAGCTGACAGCCAAGCCACGTCGGGAAAGGTGAAAAAAAGAGGAGAGGACAAAAACACAAAAATGAAAAGTTCTACATTGTGGACAAGAGGGCATCAAGGAGACAGGCGATATTGACTGGAGGCAGAGAAACAGCCAAAGGAAAAGACTGTAGAGTAAGAATAAATCGTGGCTTGGCAGCTGGTTACACTTAGTGATAACACACTGCCTACAGTGTTAGGCACAGTCAATAAATGTGTGTGTGAAATGTTATGAAGAATGTTCTGTATAAAAGAAACAAAATGCCAATGTGTGGTCCAATGGCAGTAAGCCCAGCTTGCCAAATGACATAACATGCCTGCTTCAAACAAAGCACTACATGTTTTGTAGGCCTACTCAACCGCTTTCTTTTGTGAATTTTCAGTCTCATATATAGTTCTCCTACATGTTTTAGGCACTTACATTAGTTGACATTTAGCGTATCTAGAGTATTAGTATTTCTATAAGTGCACATAAGTAACCCATTAATCTATCACACGTGCTATAGCACAAAGCTTAGTCAAACTTTTCATCTCTTCTGACAAATAAACCATTAACAGATGCAAGAGAACAAGCAGCCCTCTTCAAAGAAATATTGTCCAGTGGTGGAGGAGCTGCCTTGGCATGCACCTAGAGATCGACAGAAAAGCACCTCCTCAGACATATAAGGAGAGGACAGAGCTTGAGGCTGCCTGTGCTTTGCTTTCTTGTATCATCCTCTTCTATATGGCAACAGAGAGCTCCCACTGTATGGAGGGAAAAATCAGAGCTGCCCTTTTAGTAGCGGGCTGAAAGCCACCGATTCCCCTCTGCAGGGGCGTGTAGGATATGCACACAGAACAGGCACCAATGTATACACTGATTTTATCAGAATATAAAACATTAAATGTGACTGAAGACGGAGATTTAATCATAAAATGTCCCCATCGTCACTTTACTACATTATTGGGAAAACAGAAAGACACTCCACAAGCTCAAGATCTTTTGATCTCCCATGTCGGTCCTCCATGAACAAAAGAAGTGGCCCTGAACCTGTGAGGTCCAGACAGAATGTGCCCTATCCAGCCAAGAACATCAACAGTATGTTGAGCTGCACCCACTATTTGTTTGATCAAAGATCAAACTAAAGATACAGACCCCAGCCTTACTGAGAAGTCATAAGAAACAAATATCACTGCAGTCCTAAGCTCCTTTCAGGGAAGCCCTTTGCTTCTTCCACAGAACAGTCTTCATTATGTCAACAACCACCTCACTATACTCTGTCTCCTCTGAAGATGGTTCGTCAAGGTGAAGGTTGTACATAAGCATGAATTAGTGAATTTATTATCGAGACCAACTCGTGCTGTTTTTAACTGCTGCAACTCGACATTGTGCAGAAATTTAATCTAGTTGTCATGGCAACTGAGGGCCTACAACAGACTTCATTTCACAAATCAAGGAAGCTAGTGTTCTCGTCCGTTGTGGGAAATCTGAGAAATTTGACTTAAGAGGAATGCAGTAGTTGTTAGTGGACCACAGCAGAGCAATGAAACTAGCTCTGTCCACTTTTCTTCCATGTGTACGGCAATGCATTTCTTTTTACTGAGCCGACGGTTGAAATCCTGTGATATCAAACCTGGCAATGTGTCAGAGAGTTCACAAGAGGAAGACTGTGTAAAGACATGGGGGTGCAATTAAGTCAATACAAATCATTCAAGGCTGATGATGATCCCTGTGGTGAAATGAAAGCAGATCTATTCCAGGAAAATTACTTACAACAACGCAACACAGGTATGCAGCAATATCAGTTTTAAAATCATCACATTTTATTTGGTTGCAAATCAACGTTTTTATTTGCATAATTGACTAAACCATAAAAATAAAAAAAAAGTAGTACCGAGACCATTATCGCCAAAGGAAATGGAATAAGACGTCATCAAGGCAATACAATGTCTAAATAGTTTGAAGTAGAAACAAACTGCACAACATAAATCAAAAGAGGCATGAGGATCACGGTGGGTGGAACTGAATAAATCGACTGCTGGTGAAAGCTGTCAAAACATGACAGACTGAAATTAAAAATAATGTGCAATGTAAGCAACAGAGGGAATGAAGGGTGAGAGGTTACGAAATGGGAGTCTTACCAATCTGTTCTCATCAAACACCTCAAAGAGTAGCCTGTGATTCTGCGGACACACCTGTGTTGGCAACAAAATTACAGGGGAGAGAATACAGCAGTCATCCGGTGGTTATGTGACATGCAAAGCTAATGCAAATGTACGTACATACAAACAGTGAAACAACTCTGTAGGCAAATTCCTGCTTGCTTTTGTGTCACAATAATTCACAACTACTGTGGCTAGAAGGTAGTCAATCTTGTAATCGTAATAACATAGGACAGAACTATAATTCTTTTATAAATAACGAGTTAGGAGTAATCATACGCATGTAACTAAGCTTCTAAAGTTTAAAACTGTCGTGTTTGATTACAGTGGTGGAGGAGGTGGGACAAATTAAACCGCAAACCCAAAGATTTACAACTCTAACACTACCACTCTTAAACAAGTGCAATAACAGACCATTCGTAGTGGAGAAAAGTGGGAAGAAAGGGAATCTGACACATAATGAACTCACTCTGAAGAAGAATTCCTCGTTCCATTTGGGATTGAGAGTCTGGAACACAAAGTAGAGACATGGTTGGACTGATAATTCATTAACTGTGTGTTAAAGCACAGTGGACGACATCATGTTTTTGCAAAGAAAACAGAACAGATGTATGAAACCTTTCCAACTCCGACTGAGAGAAGAGAGCCCGAGAGAGAAATCAGGCTCAGTCTTGGGCGTCAATGATCCTCTTACGTTGTTAAGGGACGTTTGTAGTTACCAACATGTTCTAGTGATTGGCGTTAGTCTCTAGATTAATGGCCATGAGGATTTTCACCCACTTTCTGGAGGGATGAGCTCAGTATGTGGATGCACAGACTCACTCCTTCTGCCTCACACATTTGATATTTTATTGGACTGAGAACTACGTGACACATCTCATTAAAATTCCTTTGGTGATTGAAATGACTTAAACACTAGACTGTCAATGAAGCCTTAATTTCACAAGTCACTCTGATTAATAAACACTTTGCAACATTTTACAGCAGCGATAAAATAACATCTCTGTTAAAACAACTGCTGACATACCAGAATTGCAAATGAACCCACTGCCCTTTGACAAAAAGCCAATTTCAGACTAAAATCTGTCAGATTTCCAGAATAGTATGTCAAATATACATGTTTAGTATAGGGCTTAGGATACTTCTACTTACTTATGTTAGACTGGCTCTTTGTCAACATTTTTCATGCCATCTTGCCACAAGCCAAACTCTTAGCTTCAAGATGCCATCAAAGGTGTCCCACTTAAAAGACACATAGGGCCCATTGAAGAGCCGAGCTGTGATTTTTCTGCTCCACATAGCAGTGCATTGTCAGCTATTTATATCCAATAAAGCAACTGCGGCCACTGTCAGCATATGTCTGCCTGCATGGAGGCCTGAGCTGCCTGACTCCAGTGGAGGGCTGGCTGGCAGCTACATGTAGTTAACCTTAACTACCAAGAAAAGGTGAAATTGACAAAGAAATAAGCTACATGGAAGTATTGGAAACAGCTTCATCGCAGTTTCACCCCTGTATGTTATGCATTTTCACAAATCCAGGCCAGTGAATAACATGTAATGCAGAATAGCAAGCATCTATTGTATATATGTATATTTAATTTTGAACCATATGGCACAGAGGATTCCACAATGTGAGCAATGAATATGGACATTTGGTTAAAAGTCTCAGCCTATATGGACATTAAGATTGCTCCTGAATGGAGTTTACCCTAATAGCAAGTAATAGCTCCCCCTGCTGAGAGTAAATTTCCTCCCCAAAATAGGTCACTGGGGAAAAGATCTTGCCCAATGTCTCCCTCTACACTCTACTGAGCAGGAAAGCACTGCCTGGTGACTTCCTGTGGTCTCCATCTCTCATAGGATGATATGAGATTGCCTTGATTTGAAGGAAGGGTGGTGGTGGTGTTGGGTGGGATCAGGACGATCCGGTGATCTCAAAAAAACAAAGTCATTATGAGGCTGTGCGGTAAATGTGTGGTGCGGCTGTGGGAGGAGATTACCACGGCAAGAGTGGCTAATCTGATACGCCGCAAACACATCGACTTCATTAGGTCTGAAACTCAAACACAGATACACACACCAAAGCCACTTCTTACCGTAGGACCTACCTTTTTAATGGTTTTTGTTTGGACTAAGGCAAGCTCTTTGTTTTCATCCGCAACATAGAGGGATAGTTTGACGTAAGGATCGCTGCAGAAACAAAACAGGAATAAAAAAATAAATAAATCAGTGGCGAAAAAGTGATCAAGCTTTTCAGAGTTCTCATTTTTTAACAGTTACAGATGGATATCCGCTCCCCACAATCTTACAAGTACTTACCTAATAATATTTCAAAGATATACAGATGGTATTGCTGACAGAATACATATAACATTTCAAACATTTCAGTACCAAAACAATATATTTGCAAATGCTGCGGATAAAAAGCCAAAATACCATGAACAAAATTATGGTTTAAATCAGGAAATTACTTTTACATTATTTTACACACTTTTCGGTCTTAAAGGAATTATGGATAGGGCTGGGCAATAATATAATAATGATAATTATTGCAATATAATAAACAAATTAGCACTTAATTTTTCTATTAAAATATTTATTTTGTTGAGGAAATGGGACAAAAAAAGAGAAGATTTTTCTTAATTTCAGCCTTTTCGTAATAATTATTGATATTGAATGATATCAAATCTTTTATTGCGATAACATTTTTGGCCATATCGCCCAGCCCTAATTACGGATCCCCATCTTGTACAAAAAAAAAAAAAATTAAAATTAAAAATGCACAATATACCATAGGCTATAGTGCCTAACCTTAGTTAGATGCCTGTGAAGCTTCTCAGTCATCCAGGTCTCCTTTGGATAACCTTAGTTAGACACAGGGGCCAGAGCCCATATTGATAGACTACACTGAACACACTGCTTGTTTCCAGACCTGAAACCTGAGTCTGCGCTGGACAACCCAGCAGATAAAACTGCTTACATGTGGGTATTGTGAGATAAGGCTATAATATCTTATTGACAAAGCAGAGTGCTAAAAATAGAGAGCAAAACATTTTGATGTGAGCAGCGCAAATAGTAAGCAGAGTGTATGTGACTGTGCTATTTAAAAACAGCCAATGGGTTTATCTGAAGGTGCTGACAGGGTAGAAATCTCCAGTGAGTTCTGGACAGAGAGGCAGAGATTATTCACCAGGCAGACCAATTACTCTACAGATCTCAGTCCCAACAGGCAAAGCGAGGTAAAGTGTCAGGTTATAACCTTTCCAAAACCCCACTTTAAAGAAAAAAAGTTTGTGTGTGTGGTGACAGCAGATATTTTGTAAATGAGTAACTTTTAAGCTTTTTACATTTAAACCAAATTTGTCCAAAAATAAATAAATAAATAAAAAATCACTTTTTCTTATCAAAATGTTTTCCTTTTTACACATTTAGATGTATTCCTGTTTTTTCTCAGTCACAATAATTTCATTTGTTTGTGTATATTACATAAATAAAAAGGTACTCAGGTGGTACTGTCAACAAATTTATGGAGACAGGGTGGGGTGTTTCACATCTTAGCCGTTAATAAATTCTTCCACCCATTATTACTTTTGGTTTTTGAACAGAAGGATACTGATTGGTGAAAATAGCTTATATGCGACGGCTGTTATTAACATCTGATACCCTGCTTTTAAAAGAGTACAGAGCCTTTAATAACACAGGCATAAAATTGTATTTTCCGAGTTTTATTTTTTTTAATTTTAGTCAATGGAGTCTGGTGGCTTTGAGGAGAGCAATATGGTGACTGTTTCTAAAAAAGATCTTACTCTTAAAAAAAAAAGGTGCATCTCTGCAGGGATCCTTTCTATAATGTTGTCAGACACTTATAATAACAATCTGAACCCGTCAGTAACAAAAAACGTACTGTGACGGGGTGCATTTGCATGCAAGGATTGCGTTTCAGCACTGTCTCGCTACTGCGCTCGCTCGATTCTGGAATAATTAAAAAATAAAAGAAATGTGTCCCAGTTTGTCACATAGATACAAAAAACATAGCTCCATGGCTGAAAAATACCAAAGTTACCCTTTAATTTCTCTGTCCTTTTCAGGCCATCCACTCTGTGTCCTGAAAAAAAACTTCCTTTAATATATACACTCAGATAATGTAACAGATGCTGTGGTTCTCCAACGTGGAAATAAAGCAGCAGGCTACATGAAGACAAGCGGCATCTCATCTAATTCTTCACACCAACACAATATCAAGCTGCGGCAAAGAGCTTTCAATCTTCCCAGATGACACAAAGAAAGTTAAAAAAAGTTTTCCCATGCTCTGGGATGGAGGTTAGTTTACCGGTTGCATTTCCTCTGTAGTTGATGACATTTTGATTACAGTGGCTAGACAACACACAAGGTTGGAAATTTGATTTGAATCACAACCATCTTTTGAATGACTTTTAAATCAGATTTGCCATAATGAGTTTCCATTGGATTTTTGCCATCTAGACTTGATATAAGCAGCAAGCCAATTCCATTATATATATATACCCAAAATTTGATTTGGCCAGTCAGTTTAAGTGCAGTAGTTTAGAGGGAGCTAAGGAAAGGGAAATATAAAACCTGCTGCTTGATTGCTAATTAACATCTCCAGGAATCCCACAGCCTCTAATTGTGTGTTTGTGCAGTTCTGTGATGTGCTGTGACTCAACAGAAACAATGGGCATACTGTATCTAGATTGCACTGAGACTTCTTCTTGTCTCCTTCCCTCTATTAACAAAAATCTTGCTGAGGAAAACAGGCTACACTGGACGGTGAAAGCTAGCATGGGCCGCTCGATTAAAATGGTAGCTCAAGTCCATTGGTTGTTTGATTGCATGAGTCCCTCCAGTTTGTATCAACGCATCACAAGAATAACAGACAAAACCTAGGAGTGTTTTATTTAAACCGAAAGTAGCTGTATCACAGAATACAGCAGCGATGGGAACAGGTTTTGAGTAAAAAGAAGAAAAGAACAAGCGAGCACTGTTTGAGCATCTTATGAGGTGACAGACTGCCAAGTCAGCACCGTCTCCTGTGGTAGCTAGCCACATATCCAGACCTCATTCAGTGTTTCTTCATTACAGTTCAGATTTCTCCTGAGTCAGGCTGAGCTGTCCTGCCAGCAGGGCATCAGGATGCTAACACATGCACTATGGCATGTGTGTAGCAGTCACACAGTGCTAAACATGCCAGGCTCTCTCTCTGACAACATCCGCTCTGTCTTCCGTCAGATACAATGCATTTACTATAAAACAAACAGTTGGAACAGTGTTCAAATTTAGATGAGGCTTACACCACTCAAATGGCAATTTCAGCCAGATACAAAGTGCATTAAAAAAAAGGCAGCTGAGTAGGAGTAAAGCTTTGCTCCAAATGGGTGTTGTCTCGTCTAGACTATTTGTGGACCTTCTCATGCTTGTTGTTTACCAGAAGTAGTTACTGATGAGTATGCAGCTAAAGAATGACAAAATGCAATCTTCAGTGTGGGAGCCTGTACTGACCCTTTCCTGGGATGGCACCACTGCTGTACTGCTCCTATTTGCATTACATTTTCATGTACAGACAAAAAAAACTGCCTCTTTAACAGGAATCTCAATACAGCCTTCAAAGAATTTGCCTTCAAGGGAGGGTATTGTCGAGAATGAAAAGAAAGCAACATAAATGGATATGTGAATCCCTAAATATAATCAGAATTTTTGACAAGCTTAAATGAGTTTTAATCTCTCCTTGTAAGGCAAGACAAGGCAAGGTTTTAAATGTGTCTATGAAAATAATGGCAGTCTATTAGTTCCTGAAGGTATACAAAACTGTAAGTAAGCAAGTAAATAAATGGCTTCCGTCACTTAACCTTAAACCCATTAAAGGTGTTATCCTTAATTTTAGGCCCTGGACTAACAGAATGATGCATTTGGTCTGGACTAAGAAGGAGCAAGTTCATAAGAACTTAACTTAGCGCAACAATTCAGCAGTGATTGATCGTCACTCTGTGTATCATTAATTGGTCACAGCAGTCTGGGACTGCAGGTACAGAGAGGTAGGTAATTTAAATTCAAGGCAGAAGTCACAGAGCTTATTCTTGATTTAAAAAAAAAAAAAAACTAAACACAGCCTTCAAATACAACTCCACAGAGGGATATTATGTAACACAACATAAAAGTTGCGATAACAGTGGGTTGCACTTCATCACAGAATCACACATGGGGAAAGGAGGCCAGACAACATAAGACAAAGGCCCACTGATGGACATAATGCTTCAAAGACCATCAAAAGATTAACATCTGTGTGATCCGACATGTGAGAAAGTATGTGGAATGTATAATTATTAGTCAAATGCCATTATCCGGGGGTGGGTTATGAAAAGGATAGGAGTGGCAGGAGGGTAATGATTGATTAACACTTGGAGTTCAAGGTCTTTGTAAGTAAAAGGAATGCAGTGAAGCACCGTCCACGGTTGAAAGGATCCCCTCTAAATCAAAGAGTAAGATGCTATATGCGATGACATATACAGGTCCTGTACTTGTTCTTATGTTTGTTTAAATATTGCTTGTTACGATACATACGTAATCTTTAGAAGCTGAACACCAGCTAACATATTAAAATATAAGACCAACTTAGCCGATACAGGTGCAATATTAGGGGCAGTCTGCAGAAGATGCACCAGTGTTTCCCATTAATTAACAAGACCAGCCCGACACAGTTTAATTTGCTCCGCCATAGTTTCAAAATGAACCAAAAATACTTATACACATTTCATATTAACATTTCAGACCTCTAATATTTTGTTTTGTGGGCGCTGCTTCACACTGCTGTAAGCTCGCAGCTCACACACTTTGGCATCTGACTCCAGACAACCACTTTTCTTTTGAGGTAACTACAGTAACCTTAATGGTCTGTTTCTGTCACTCGTCTGTGAGAAGGTGATTAAGCTAGCAGTGCCTAAATTTGGAGAGCACACGTATTAAAGCCTTTATGGAAAATCCAGTGAAACTGACCAGTGGGAGCTGGCAGGCAGGTTAGCGACTTTATCCTGTAATTTTCTGTCTTTACAAAGACAAGTGTTGCAGTATGAGAGTCCTACCTGAAGAGAAGCTATGAAGTCTTCATGTTATGCGATACGAGAACCACATACAACATTATTTATCAAATTGGGTCGGACTTGATGAATTTAGCGCAAGGATACACATGTGACAATGTCCGGTTTTCAAAATAAGGTGTCTATACAGTATGGAAAAAAGATAAATTGGATTATATTCATAGAAAGTATAAAAACATATTATGTGTGTCCATTAAAAGAAAAAAAACACAATAAAATGTTTGGGAAATTGCATATTCTATCTTCTATTCTTTGATTTAGTGTTGCTGGAAAAACATTTGTTGACATATGTTGCTGTTTCATTTCCATTTATAGCTATGCAATGGGTTTATGATTAAATAGTTTACTATAGCGCAACACTTTTTACAAGAGTGCAGAGTTTTTCATAGAAAGTCTCTTAATTTTGCACCAAATTAATGCATTTAACTTTAAAATGTACAAAATTTTCCCCCAGAGAGGGTCCATGCCCGTCATAGTCTTTTAAAATCTTGTTGGAAACACTGGGTGCACTGACCAGGCCTACACATTGATTTAACAATGATGACATGAAAGTGGCATAACGAAAACAGCATCTTCTGGTGTGTTGTAATTGAAAACAACAAAAAAGAAAAAAGGGGCTGTGATGCTCACCTGGCTCCAATGATGTCTTTCTTCGCCAGATCAATTCCTGCAATGACCTTAACCCGCAGCACTCTCGTTTCATGCTGCAGAAGAAAGAGATGATGGATCAAAACATTTAAAATGAAAAAAAAAAAAAAAAAAAGATCTCATAACCTCACAATCAAGCCACTTTAAATATTTCAGGCTGCTGGCTGCCTGCAACCTGCTATCAATAACCCTGACCTAGAAAGCTTTCCATCAGTCAACATTTAAAACCAATCAATGACATAAGCTTTAATTAAATATTGCAGAGTAAAACTGTATTTATTTATTTAGCACATAAGTTACAAAGTGCTTCACATAGCAAGCAAAGAACACATAAAACACAAATTCGAAGACAACAATAAAAGAAATATTAAATGAATCACATTTATAATCAAAACTACAATCAGATGAAGGATCAGGGAAGGTGGTGCAATACAACTACGTTTCAAGCTTAGATTTTAAAGAAGCTATTGACTCAGCTTGCTGTATTTCCTCGAGCAGAGGGGCTGTTATTTCAAAATCTCTGTCCCGCTTAGTCTTCTGCCAAGTCTGGAACACATAAAAGGCCCCTGCCAGAGGATTTCAAGACGCGAGCAGGGTCATATGGGGAAAAAAGATCTGAGATATTCTAAGGAGTCTGACCATTTAGTGACTTGTAAGTAATAAAAAGCACCTTAAAATTAATTCTACAATGTACTGAAAGCCAGTATAAAGAGGCTAAAACCAGGCAGCTGAGGTCTGTAGTGTCTGTACCGGGTCTACAGTTTTTCTATTTGGCCATGTAAAAAGGTTACAGCTATCCAGGCGTGAGAAAAAGCATGTAAAATAGTTTCTGTATCTTTAAAACATCGATTAGACGGCAGTATTTGATTGTTTCTTACATCTACTATGCATTCCTATAAAGAACTCCGCATACTGAGGTCAGTGGGCGTAACGGGGACAAACAACTCTGTGTCGTCAGCACAGTAACAGTGAAAGGAAACACTATATCTACAAATAATATTGCCTAATGGAAGGATGTAAAGAGAGAATAAAACTGGTCCCACAATTGACCCTTGAGGTACCCCCTATTTCACAGCAGCAAACAAAGACTTCTGGTTGTTAATGGATAATTTTCTATCTAAAAGATAGGATTTGAGCCAACTCCGTACAGTACCCGATATGCCCACCCATCGATCGATCGAGTCAAAAGCAGCACTCCAAACAAACAGTGCAAGAATGGAACTTTCAAGAACCATCAGGTCAAGTTCAAGTCAGGTCAAGTTTTGAAGCAGACTAGGACACAGCCCAGGGATAGAGAGCTGATAACAATCACGGCCCAACTGTTTCAAATGCATTAATTAAAAGCTTTGTTGGCATTACATCTACTGGACTAAAGGACACCTTCATGTGAGATACGATTTTAAATTGGAGATGTGGCTCAGGGTAAGTGTACGGGGGAATCAACATCAGCAAAAGTCATACAAGGCAATATATTGACCCCGATATGCTCCACTTTCTCTGTAAAATAAAAAATAATTCTCACAGCCAGCATCATATTCAAAAGGACCATTTGGAGAATCTGGATTTACTAGCTGCTCGATAGTCTTGAAAATTTTTTTCTGATATAGGATTTGAGAAGTAGCGCGTTTTTGCATCTTTTACCATATTCTAATAAAGTAGCTCAGTGAACACAGTGAACCTTAAGACTGGTTTTCTTTCACCTCCTCTCAGCCTTGCTGCACTCTCTTTTACAGCTACGTGTGCTTTAATTTACCCAAAGTTGCAAGTTACTTTAATTCTATTTCTGAGCAACTATATCAAAAGTTGAACAGAAAATGAAAGCAGGTCATTGAGATGGGTAGTCAGAATTTCTAAAAGTTGCACAAAAAGTAGGGGCGCTTTGTTCATTAAGCGTGCATGTATGTGCACATAGAACAGGGTGGTGCATAAGTAACGGACTGCGATTCACAGGTAAAAATTATGCATTTGTGGTCAGAAATTGGTATGTCCAGACACTCCAAGACTGACACATTCACGTCGAGGGTGAAAATTAAAATCAAGGGTATGATCACAGTCATCTAAACACATGTTGTACAAGGTTGGAAGGTTGGATATATTTTTTAAATCAAGAGTATTGGAGCAGTAGATTAGAACCACAAGTTTTTTATTATTATTATATTTATAATAAAATGTATTTATTAGTTTCATTAGTTAATGTTTGTGTGTATGCATTTAATTCCCGCAGCACCTCCTGTAGACCTGTAGGTTGAGTTTAACCACCACACACCATGCTTGGTTTACAGCTGTACCCGCTTCTCTACTTCACAGCAACTTGAAATGGGGTCTAAAGTAAAATCACTGGCACACTGCTTTTGGTGGGCGGTCTGAGATAAGTTAATGACATTTACACAAAGCCTGACAACAAAGTCAGTCACAATTTTATATATGACAAGTGCCAGATAATTAAGCAAAGGAGGAAGTTGGGGTGGGAGGCCAGGCTAACCCAGCTGTTACTTTAGGTCATGGCCTTGTTCAGACTGGATACTGGACGTTTACCTAAAATCGCACCTAAAATCTATGGGTGACAGGGCCTTTTCTGTTTAGGCTTCTTCACTCTGGAACGCTCTTCCTCCTGAACTCAGGGAAGCCCAGACCCTTGGCATTTTTAAAGCTCTTCTCAGGACACACTTTTTTAAACTTGCATTCGATTGCTGATGCCTTTTGTGATTGTTTCATATTATTTTTATGTTGTTTTTGTTAACTTTTATTTGTTATATTTTCGTGTGGATTGTGATTTTATGTACAGCGCTTTGAGAAGCTGCTTTTTAAGGCGCTCTATAAAATAAAGTTTATTATCATTATTACCTCATGAACACAGGAAGTTTAGTGTTTCATGGAATGTGAACCCACAATTGTCTTAACACCTTTACTTGTGGAGACTGCAAGTGATGTGAAGCAATGTCTGTAATATGATGAATGTAAACCAAAAACGAGCCAACCCTTGCCAAAGTCTGCTGTGTTGCAGCATGTGAAATTCTGTTACAGGTATGCCTCCCCTCCCATACTGACTGACAAACAGCACAATAAGCGCTACCTCCTCAAGAAAAACACTGGCTGAGTTTGACTGTGTATAGCCTGCGAAATAAAGTGTATCATTACATGTTCTGATCTTGCTAAAAAATGTTAAATGATGTTATGTTCTTTTCGTGTATGTTTACATGTACTGTACAGATGCATGGGTAGAGGTGGAAGAAGGGGATACAGACTAAAAATGAAAATGCTGATGATCCATGTCTTAAGATTTTCACAATAAATTTTGTTATTGTTTTTTTTTTTAAAGAAAGATATTCAATTTGAATGGGTTTAAAATATCAGCCAGTTCAATGAACAGTGTATCTGCTGAGACATATGTCCACTAAACTGGCATAAAAAGGCCACATTAAAATAATATTCTGCATCCTGTTAAAAGACTTACAGTTTACAGATGAAAGCAGAGGACAAACAAACTCAAAAATCAGTCACTTTTCCTCTGAGGACCTTGAATGAACATATTATTATAATATTGTTAGTAATCCATCTGGATCATCCAAAAAAAAAATCCTTAATATCCAATATGAGGTGGGCTGACATGACAGCTGCTTGATTAGCAAATTAATTGTTAGTCAATCAGTGGAGTCACTGTGTTTGACTCGTGACTACCGTGCTACCATGTAAAACAAGGTTTGCATTATGGCATTACTTTATACTAGAGTATTGATGTAAGCCTGAATGTCAAAGGCGACAGAGATACCACCAAAGTGGATATCGACCTCAGATGACATGCCTCAGCTTTGGTTACAGACAGGAGGCGGTGTTTAAGTCTGACAGAGTGGTTAGCTTGTAACGTTAATGCCATCCAGCCCCTCCACACAAAGACATTAATCAATTGTCCTCTGCACATCTGGGCTTCAAAATAATAGCACTTTGAGGTAACGTTACTAGTCGAGCTACAAGTTGTTCACACATTAATTCAAAAAGAGGATGCAGCGAGGGAAAACACTAACGTTACAGCTTGCTCCGTCGAACTGAACGATTTAATTTTAATACTCTGAAGTGGTGCTGTTGTTGCTGAAACTACAGTGAGTAAACGAATGGACATGCAGACCGCGGGGAGGACATTGACAGCTGCCTAGACATTACTATGCATTGTTATCGTGGGTGAGGGCATGTTAGCTTGAGCTGGTGTTAGCTATCTCAGGCAGAACCCCCCTGTCCGAGACACCTATTCATGACGGCCGTCTGCATAACAAAGCTTTGTTGAGATTAAGTCTTACCTCGTCTTCTGAAAGTCCATATACTGGCTCGTAAGTCGCAGCCATATAGCCTACGGTCCACGCTACACACACAAAAACAAGCCGCTTGGCAAAGCTAGCTAGCTAGCCTTGAACAATAAAGTCCCACTTTTCTCTCTCTGCCGTGCGGTGGTGGTCAAGTCCACAGTGAGACCAAGTCCTTGGCACGGAACGGGGGGTTGGTTCGCGGCCGGATAAGGTAATCGTCGCCAGCGTGGTCCGTCCAGGACACAACTTGGAAATTTAAAAACAAACTGTGTCCAAAATGTTTCAACTGAACTGATCGCTTTTGTCAACTCCGAGTTTATCCTCCGAAACGTTTCGACACTTGACTTCCTCCTAACGCTCAGCCAATCGCGTGCCGATTAGACCTGATTGCTGTCAACAACAGCCAATTAGATGCGCCGTGAATTCCCCAAAGCTCCTCATTAGCCAATAAAATATGTAGAGGGCGTGGAGCTGGGGTGTGTCGAGTGTGTGTGTGTGTGTGTGTGTTTTTTTTCTCCCCTTTATAAAGAGGGTGTGAGGACATGTCTTGCAAAACTAACTTTAACATGGTCAGGATTTTTTAGGTATCTATATAATATCGCCATTTTCAGCTAACCGGTCTCTTGAAGTTAGTAGCTCGCTCTAGACATTGCCATTCAGTCCTGAGCGCGTTCATGTTAGGGGCGGGGCTTCCAATCACAGCCAATCACAGGCTCTGTGCACGGAGAGAACCAGATTACATCGAACTACTGATCCGCATCACGAATTTAGGTCGATGCAGCGGCGAAAGTTACAAGAGTCACCGTGGGGAATTAAATTAACTAGAGTATTCTCATGCTCAGCAAACATATGATTTAAATAGATGTAATAAGAATGACCACAAAGGACAAAAAATAATATACCACATAATGTTAATATCTGAATTCAGGTGGTGAACCATTTGTGCCAAAATGTGAATTCCTTGATGAATAGGCCTATGTACAGTGTGTTTCACATGACATAATAAAATCATGGTAGCCTTTTCTGTACTGCTAAATACAAATACAATAGCCTATTGTCTAAAAAATGGTGTCAATAACCGAACAAGCACAACACATGTTTTTGAACTGTAGACTGTAACTATTAGACTACCTGATAAAAAAAAATGAGCAGGACATGAATGACCTCAGGTGGCTGGCTTTGGTTGTTGTGGTGGTGGTTATTAATAGAACTCCTTTGTTCTGTAGGTGAAAAGTTTTTACTCACAGTCGCTCTCAGAGGTTATCCTCCTGTACAATTATTTTGTTCATTCATTTAAAAGAAAATTGTTTATATAGTAATTGGCTATTATAGCCTGCAGTAGCCTAAATGCGCAATGACTCACACTGATGATGCTCTTTTGTCATTCATTCATGATT